>NC_069509.1:198531294-198571294 GCF_027579735.1 Bombina bombina
TTTCTTTCTTCCCGGATATGGTGAGTCCACGGTGTCATCATTTACAGTTGGGAATATCACTCCTGGCCAGCAGGAGAAGGCAAAGTGCACCACAGTAAAGCTGTTAAGTATCACTTCCCTTCCCACAACCCCCAGTCATTCGACCGAAAGGAAATGGAGAAAAAAAAAAGAGTAATACAAGGTGCAGAGGTGCCTGAGTTTTAATAAAAAAATAACTGTCTTAAAATAAGGGCAGGACCGTGGACTCCCCATATCTGGAAAGAAAGAAATTTATCAGGTAAGCATACATTTTGTTTTGTTTCCTAAGATATGGTGAGTCCAAAGTGTCATAATTTACTGTTGGGAACCAATACCCAAGCTAGAGGACACGGAGGCACCACCGTTTGAAGAACCTTTCTCCCAAAAGAAGCCTCAGCCGAGGCAAAAGTACCAAATTTGGAAAAAGTGTGTAGAGAGGACCAAGTTGTAGCCTTGCAAATCAGTTCCACAGAAGCTTCATTTTTGAAAACCCAAGAAGAGGAGACAGCCCTCGTGGAATGAGCTGTAATTATCTCAGAAGGCTGCTGACCAGCAGTCTCAAAAGCAAACCAGAGAGAAAAAGAAGTAGCAGAAGCTTTCTGACCTTTACGTTTCCCAGAGAAACAAACAAACAGGGCAGAAGACTGGCGAAAATCATTAGTCGCCTGTAAATAAAATTTTAAAACACGCACAACATCCAAGTAGTGCAACAAACCTTCTTTGTGAGAAGGAGGACTAGGACATAGAGAAGGAAACCACTATTCGAAACCACTTTAGGAAGGAAACCTAACTTAGTACAAAGAACTGCCTCATCGGCATGAAAGATAAGATAAGGTGAATCACACTGCAAGCTGAGAGTTCCGACACTCTCTGAGCAGAAGAGATCACAATAATAAAACAAAAAATTCCAAGATATCTATGGAAAGCAATGGTTCAAACGGAGCCAGCTGCAAAACTTTAAGAACAAGGTTAAGACTCCAAGGAGGAGCAACAGACCTAAACACAGGCCCGATTCTGACCGGGGACCTGACAAAAAGATTGCACATCCGGTGTAATGCTCCTGGGATACTCCGCTATCAGACTGAACTCGGCCAGTAGTCTTGTTATCCCGGCGTCGAGCCGGAAAGATAGGGAATATCCAAGAGCAGAGAAAGTTAGCAAGATGAAGAAAGCAGCACTCACCACAGGCAGGGTATTCTTCAGCAGCAATGGTAGAGCAGTCCAAGGTAAATCACTAGAATGGTCAGGCAGGCAGGGTTTGGCAATTGTAAAGCAATCCAAGGGCAAACCACTAGAATGATCAGGCAGGCAGGGTTTGGCAACGGTAAAGCAGTCCCAGGGGAAACCACTAGAATAGTCAGGCAAGCAGAGTTCAGCAGCAGAGTATCAGTACAGCAATTTAGGGGTTAAACAGGTAGCGTAGTCAGACAAGCAGAGTTCAGCAGCAGTATATCAATCCAGCAATTCAGGGATATAACAGGCAGAGTAGTCAGACAGGCAGTTCAAATACAATAAGGCAATACAGCAGTAACGATCTATCACACACAGGAGCACACAAAGTAACACCTTTACTTGGGCAGTGATAGATCGTTTTGAATAGGCTTACATAGGCGCAGGATTCGCCACAGATGTCCGGACCAGCATCAGTGAGAGAGGAGCGTGCAGCGATGACGTCATGGCCGCACACATCTGGACCCGACACAGCCCCTGGCAACAAGCAGGGAAGGAGACGCCACACCCCTAGCAACAGCTAGAGCAGTGCGGCGTGACATCCGGCACATCTGGCAGATGCTTATGTAGCAAAATAGATAATGCAGAACTCTGAACCTTCATGGAGAAAGACAAAATCATAGGAATCCTGACTCTACTCCAAGAAGGATTCACACCAATAAGATATTTACGCCATATTTTATGGTAAATCTTTCTAGTAACTGGCATGCAAGCCTGAATCATGGTCTCAATGACCGACTCAGGAAAAAAAACACTCTTAGACCAAACTAAGAGTACAATCTCCAAGCAGTCAGCTTCAGAGAAACGAGATTTGGATGAAGGAAGGTACCCTGAATCAAATCCTCAGAGGCAGTCTCCAAGGTAGGAGAGACGACATCTCCACTAGGTCTGCAAACCAGATCCTGTGAGGCCACGCAGGAGCCATTAGAGTCACCGACGTTCTCTCCTGTTTGATGTAAGCAATGACTTGTGGAAGAAGAGCAAACAGAGGAAATAGGTATGCAAGACTGAGAATACAAAGAAAACCGCCAGAACATCAATCAGGGAGGTCTGCGGATCACTTGACCATGAACCGTACCTTAGAAGCTTGGTCTTCTGTCGAAAAGCCCTCAGAAGCCAACTCCGGAATCCCACATTTGAGGGTTTACCTAGAGAACACCTCCGAATGGAGAGCCCACTCCCCGGGATGAAATATCTGTCTGTTCAGAAGTTTGATTCCCAATTGTCCACCCCTGGAAAGTGGATGACAGACAGCAAATGTGAGCTTCCACCCATTGAACAATCCAAGTCATCTTCTACATGGCTAAGGAACTTCCAGTTCCTCCCTAGCGGTTGATGTAAACCATTGAGGTGATATTGTCCTACTGGAACCAAGCTAAGGACGACTGAGGCCAAGCCATCAGAGCATTGGAAATCGCTCTCAACTCCAAGATGTTAAAGAGGAGAGCAGACACTTCTGAGACCATAAACCCTGTGCCTTAAACAAGTCCCAGACTGATTCCCAGCTCAGCAGGTTGGAGTCCGTGGTCACATCACCCAGGAATGTCTCCAGAAGCACACGCCCTGAGACAGATAATCCTGAAAAACCTCTACAGGAGAAAGTCTATTGTCGACTAATCTAGATCTATCCACTGAGACAGATCCGGATGTTATTCATTTTATGGAAAATAGCAAAGGAAATGATGCGCATGGTAACCATCAGACCAATTCACTCCATACATTTAGTCACTGAAATGTGAAGTTAAAATCAACTGCAGCTAGATCCAAACTCCCAACCTTCTGGTTGCAAGATGGCTAGGCTATCCACCGGACCACTAGAGCTTGCTGTTGGCCGGACAGTAGACTGCAGAGAGAGGAAAAGGAATAAATCCTTGATTTGACCTCTGCTAGAAAACTTCTCCTAGACAGAGATCTATTAAGGTCCCCAAATAAATCAACCTTGTAGAAGGAACAAGGGAACTCTTCTCCAGATTCATTTCCCATCCATGGGAAAATAGATTGGACAAGATCTCTTGAAAGAGAGTTTGCTCGAAGGAAGGATGACACCTGAACCATATATTGTCCAGAAAAGCACCCTTGCAATACCCCAAGACCTAAAAGTCTTTCTAGGATGATGAAACTCAGAAACTTGAGAAGATCCCGAATCATGGGAACAAAATATACACATCCTTCAGGTCTATGTTCATTATGAACAGGCCCTCTTGAACAAAAGGAGAATAGATACTACATTGAAGGTCAGTACCTGAGAAACTTGAGGTAAATACCTAGATCACGTTCCCAGACTGGGACTGGAACTATCACTCCCAGAGAGGAAGGTCCTGAACCCAGTTCAAGGAAAGCCTCTCACCATACCTGGATTGCAGATACTCTAGAAGGAGAAATCTGCCCCTGGGAGGAAATCTTAGATTGGACTAAGTTAGGGATTCCAAAAGTCATAACTGACCTTACAGAAAGAGGAAAAAAGGAAAACCTTCCTTTAGTCTTACTCTCTTGACAAGTGGCAGAAAAACAGTTGTTTTTTTTTACCCGTAAGTCAGAGGAAAATTCAGCCAGACCAAGTCCAAACAAGGTTTCATCCTTGAAAGGAAACGTGAGATGCATGGATTTGGAGGAAACATATATTGAACCTGCAACTGCAGAACTATAAAGCCTAAGCTGTACCACTAAGGCACAGGTAGGCTTCTCAGCTGACCAAGATTTCAGCCACAATGTCCGGCGGGCTCTTGCACAGCAAGTCTAATAACACAAGGCATTGCTCTAAATGAACAATTAAACCTCCAGCTTCTTATCCATAGATCCATAAGGAACTAGCTAACCTCCACAGGGATCGAAGTTCTCTGAGCCAGAGTAGAAAAGCTCCCTTCTACTAAGGGCACTGTGCATTTTAATGGAGTCAGCGACAGCAAAATCCTTTAAAGGATGGGAGACAGGGAGAAAGGTATCCCTAGCGTCTCCTATTCCTGTGAAAATTCCCATAGCACATCTAGAACACTTCCTCATAGGAAGGAAATCATAGAACTGATAAAGTTACCAAAACTTCCAAGGGTTGACAACGACAGGGGTATACTTGTATTATCTAATTTGCTTCATTCAGTAGATATCCTTTGTTGAAAAAATAGCAATGCACATGTGTGAGCCAATCACATGAGGTATCTATGTGCAGCAACCAATCAGCAGCTACTGAGGCTATCTAGATATGCTGTTCAGAAACGTATATCAAGAGAATTAGTCAAATTAGATAACAGAAGTAAATTAGAAAGTTGTTTAAAATTGTATGCTCTTTCTAAATCATGAAAGAAAAAATGTGGGTTTTGTGGCCCTTTAACTTCTTTTAACAGAATCCAAAACATAAAATTTAAGAATCCCCAGTCATCTGCCGACATCAAAAGGGAATAAACATACGGAGCAGGGATAAAAATAATCACTGTACCGCTCCACTTTTATACATAGCGGAAGAAAATAGCATATTAGCCCCATAGGAATGGCGCATAAAAAGAAAATGTGCTCTCCTAAATGGCTCCATTCAAGCTCTCGTATAGGAAGGCTTACGCTAATCTCATATCATAAGGCCTCTCTCAATAAACAGGGATCTTGCTAAGAGTTTAGGTTTAATAAGCCAGAATCTCTGTCCCTGAATAAATTAATACTGAGCCCAATCGAGGGTTAACTTCTTCCTGCCTTGAAGGAGATTAGACCCTAGTCTCCATATCACGTCATATAGTGCCTGCTCACTGCCAAAAAACCTTCCCCTTCAAGGATTTTGAGTCCCAAAGTAATTGCAGGCTTAAGTCTTAACCCCTTCAGTACCAGCCACCTAGCCCCAGAAGACAAAGGGCACTTACCTGCTCATCCAGCTGTCCGGCAGGAGGACAGCCCACACAGTATGAAAGGACGTTGCTCCTTACAGAGACCTGTGGAACAAAGAAAGAACAGAGTAACCCTACCCTGGCTTTCTATACAAGGGCAGCAACATGTTAGGAAAACGCAGTGAGGCCCACGTCACAAGTTCTTAACTACTTTAAAGCCACCACTGCCCTACTGAAGAGACTAATGTGGAGTATGGCTACACCCAGTCTTGAAAAAGAAAGATCAGAGTAAACCTACTCTGGCTTTCTAACTAATTAAAATCTTGCTTGTAGCAAAATAAATCCAATTTTCTTCAGACACCAAAACTTCACCTCCTCCATGTACAGAGGCAAAGAGAATGACTGGGGATTGGGGGAAGGGAAGTGATACTTAACAGCTTTGCTGTGGTACATAACCTGAGGAGCTCACTAGCTGTACCTTACACTTTTGTGCAAATACAGCCCCTGAGGAGGTAATTATGCAGTGGGTGGCTAGACATACCCTCAAACTCTCTCCAAACTAACTCTTCAGCTCTATTTCCTCAGAGGAATACACCAGAAGACTTGAGCTGGTGCCTTATTACTGAGGACACAGCACAAACAGTAACATTCCCAATGCTCAAACTGTTCTGATCCAAAATTCTCCTCAGGCTGAAATCAATATGTCTATGATCTCATCTGACCTGAATAGCCTGCTCTAAACAGCATCTCGCGCCACAGTCCAAACCATCTCAGCTGCTATCGTCTATGCCCAACCTGCCCCAGGAAATCTCTCAAATGTACATATAAAGCTCACCCTTACTCCTCTCCCCATTATACAGAACTGTCAAACTCCAATCTTGTAACAGGCCCATCCTTTACTATATAGAACTTGTGGCTCCCACAATCGTCTGTTTCCAACAATACCTAGACTAATCTTTACTAGCTAATATCTCCATTTACTACCTGCAATCCTCTAGTAACTAATACCCAGCCGTGTACCTGCATTCCTCTAGTAACTAATACCCAGCCATGTACCTGCATTCCTCTAGTAACTAATACCCAGCCCGTGTACCTGCATTCCTCTATTAACTAATACCCAGCCGTGTACCTGCATTCCTCTAGTAACTAATACCAAGCCCGTGTACCTGCAATCCTCTAGTAACTAATACCCAGCCGTGTACCTGCATTCCTCTAGTAACTAATACCCAGCCGTGTACCTGCATTCCTCTAGTAACTAATACCCAGCCCGTGTACCTGCATTCCTCTAGTAACTAATACCCAGCCCGTGTACCTGCATTCCTCTAGTAAATAATACCCAGCACGTGTACCTGCATTCCTCTATTAACTAATACCCAGCCATGTACCTGCATTCCTCTAGTAACTAATACCCAGCCGTGTACCTGCATTCCTCTAGTAAGTAATACCCAGCCTGTGTACCTGCAATCCTCTAGTAACTAATACCCAGCCATTAACCTGCATTCCTCTAGTAACTAATACCCAGCCGTGTACCTGCATTCCTCTAGTAACTAATACCAAGCCCGTGTACCTGCATTCCTCTAGTAACTAATACCCAGCCGTGTACCTGCATTCCTCTAGTAACTAATACCCAGCCGTGTACCTGCATTCCTCTAGTAAGTAATACCCAGCCTGTGTACCTGCAATCCTCTAGTAACTAATACCCAGCCATTAACCTGCATTCCTCTAGTAACTAATACCCAGCCGTGTACCTGCATTCCTCTAGTAACTAATACCAAGCCCGTGTACCTGCAATCCTCTAGTAACTAATACCCAGCCGTGTACCTGCATTCCTCTAGTAACTAATACCCAGCCCGTGTACCTGCATTCCTCTAGTAACTAATACCCAGCCTGTGTACCTGCATTCCTCTAGTAACTAATACCCAGCCCGTGTACCTGCATTCCTCTAGTAACTAATACCCAGCCTGTGTACCTGCATTCCTCTAGTAACTAATACCCAGCCGTGTACCTGCATTCCTCTAGTAACTAATACCCAGCCGTGTACCTGCATTCCTCTAATAAGTAATACCCAGCCTGTGTACCTGCAATCCTCTAGTAACTAATACCCAGACGTGTACCTGCAATCCTCTATTAACTAATACCCAGCCCATGTACCTGCATTCCTCTAGTAACTAATACCCAGCCCGTGTACCTGCATTCCTTTAGTAACTAATACCCAGCCGTGTACCTGCATTCCTCTAGTAACTAATACCCAGCCCGTGTACCTGCATTCCTCTAGTAACTAATACGCAGCCCGTGTACCTGCATTCCTCTAGTAACTAATACCCAGCCCGTGTACCTGCAATCCTCTAGTAACTAATACCCAGCCGTGTACCTGCATTCCTCTAGTAACTAATACCCAGCCTGTGTTATCAGAAGATAACAAATACATTTATACTGAACTGAACAGCACAGTCAGTAATGTGCCCCAAAATATTTCAGGATCTTTAAAGGGTCATGATTTAGATAAAGTGTGCAAATTTAAATACAGTTCCAATTTATTTCTGTTATGTAATTGGTTTTGTACTCTTTGTATCCGTTGTTGAAAAGTATACCTAGGTAGATTCAGAAGCTGCCGATTGGTGGTTGCACATATATGCACTAGCCATTGGCTATCAGCTAACTCCAAGAAGTGTATTGCTGTTTCTTCAACAAAGGATACCAAGAGAATTAAGCAAATTAGATAGAAGTAAATTGGAAAGTGGTTTAAAACTAAATGATCTATCTCAATCATGAAAGAAAAATGTGGGGTTTCATGTCGCTTTAAATGATATACACCCTGTTCCAAATTATTATGCCAATGATATCTTTCTCATTTACCTAAATAATTGGTGTAAACAACAGTCAGCATAATTCTCATGCTATCAACTATTAAGAGTACAATTCAAATTTTATTGAACAAACCTCCTAATGATAACAGTATCTTTTTTTCAAAATAAAAAACATACAATGCACTGTTCCAAATTATTACGCACAGTAAGTTTCAAAACACTTTATAGGCTGTAAAGAACTGAAAATTGTCATTTGTTTTGTTTGCAGCATATTTACTGAAATCAAAAGCTATTTCAATCAAACTTTGAACAACATTTTAACTTTTTAAACATTTTAACAGGTCACGTTACATTTTAACATAGGACCACTTATTTGATAGCAGCTTCACAAGTCTTGCATCAATTGAACTTGTGAGTTTTTGGACAGTTTCTGCTTGAATTTGTTTGCAAGATGTCAGAATAGAGTCCCAGAGCTGCTGTTTGGATGTAAATTGCAATGGTGTTTGGATGTAAACTGCCTCCCACCCTCATAGATCTTTTGCTTGAGGATGCTCCAAAGGTTCTCAATAGGATTGAGGTCAGTGGAGGATGGAGGCCACACCATGACTTTCTCTCCTTTTATCCCCATAGCAGCCATTGGATGCAGCATGAGATGGTGCATTGTCATGCATGAAGATGATTTTATTACGGAAAGCATAGTTCTTCCTTCTGTACCAGGGAAGGAAGTGGTCAGTCAGGAACTCCACATACTTTGCAGAGGTCATCGTTACACCTTCGGGGACCCTAAAGAGGCTGACCAGCTCTCTTCCTATGATTCTGGCCCAAAACATGACTCCACCACCTCCTTGCTGACGTCGCAGCCTTGTTGGAACAGGGTGGCCGTCCACTAACCATCCACTACTCCATCCATCTGGACCATCCAGGGTTGCACGGCACTCATCAGTGAACAGGACTGTTTGAAAATTAGTCTTCATGTATTTTTCTGCCCAATGCAGCCGTTTCTGCTTGTGAGCATTGGTTAGTGGTGGCCGAATGGAAGGTTTATGCACAGTTGCAAGACTCTGGAGGACTCTACCTTGATGCCCGTGGGACTCCAGAGGCACCAGCAGCTTCAAATATCTGTTCGCTGCTATGTAATGGTATTTTAGCAGCTGCTCTCTTGATCCGATGCATGGATCTGGCAGAAATCTTCCTCAATGTGCCTTTATCTGCACGAACCCGTCTGTGCTCTGAATCAGCCACAAATATCTTAATAGTGCGATGATCACGCTTACGTTTTCGTGAAATATCAAATGTTTTCATACCTCGTCCAAGGCATTGAACTATTTCATTCTTTCCGGCAGCAGAGAGATCCTTTTTCTTCCCCATATTGCTTGAAAATGGTGCTCTGCTTAATAATGTGCTTAATAATGTGGAACAAACCTAGTTTTTCCTTTAATTGGGCTCACCTGACAATCTAATTATCACAGGTGTCCGAGATTGTTTTCATTGATCAATAGAGCCCTGAGACACAATGCCATTCATGAGTTATTTAATCTTTGTGACACTGAAATAGAATTTGCATTATAATTTGGAACAAGGTGTATGTTCTACAATAGGTGATATTCATAAACGCTTGTCTGGTTGTCAAGGTCAGATTATTCTGGAAGTCTATCCCTACCAGCGCTACGTAAGTGGGCGTTCCTGTGATTAACATCTGTAGTTGCGCAAGGTACTAATATATGATCTCTTACACATGGGGAACGAATTATCATTGTGCGGGCGGACATGATTCGCTGCAGCAGATCATGTCCGCCGCACATCGATAAATGCTGACAACATTCGCTATAGGAATTTATCATTCCACAAGCATTTCTAATGAAATGCTGGTGCAATACCGCCCCCTGCACATTAGCGGCCAATCGACCGCTAGCAGGGGGTGTCAATCAACCAGATCGTATCCGATCGGGATGACTGCTGTCCACCGCATCAGAGGTGGCAGACGAGTTAAGGAGCAGCGGTCTTAAGAACGCTGCTTCTTAAATTACATTTCCGTGAGCAGGAGGGGGGTAGATAGCGGCATCCACTGCTAGGTACTTGACCCCATTATATGAATGATAATACGTAGGAAACAGCTCGTATAACACTGTCTTGTATTTGTGTTATCTCTAGTCTGTGTCTTGTATTTGTGTTATCTCTAATCTGTGTCTTGTATTTGTGTTATCTCTAATCTGTGTCTTGTATTTGTGTTCTCTCTAATCTGTGCCTTGTATTTGTGTTCTCTCTAATCTGTGTCTTGTATTTGTGTAATCTCTAGTCTGTGTCTTGTATTTGTGTAATCTCTAGTCGGTGTCTTGTATTTGTGTTATCTCTAGTCTGTGTCTTGTATTTGTGTAATCTCTAGTCTGTGTCTTGTATTTGTGTTATCTCTAATCTGTGTCTTGTATTTGTGTTCTCTCTAATCTGTGTCTTGTATTTGTGTTCTCTCTAATCTGTGTCTTGTATTTGTGTAATCTCTAGTCTGTGTCTTGTATTTGTGTAATCTCTAGTCTGTGTCTTGTATTTGTGTTCTCTCTAGTCTGTGTCTTGTATTTGTGTTCTCTCTAATCTGTGTCTTGTATTTGTGTTCTCTCTAATCTGTGTCTTGTATTTGTGTTCTCTCTAATCTGTGTCTTGTATTTGTGTTCTCTCTAATCTGTGTCTTGTATTTGTGTAATCTCTAGTCGGTGTCTTGTATTTGTGTTATCTCTAGTCTGTGTCTTGTATTTGTGTTATCTCTAATCTGTGTCTTGTATTTGTGTTATCTCTAGCCTGTGTCTTGTATTTGTGTTATCTCTAGTCTGTGTCTTGTATTTGTGTTATCTCTAATCTGTGTCTTGTATTTGTGTAATCTCTAGTCTGTGTCTTGTATTTGTGTTATCTCTAGCCTGTGTCTTGTATTTGTGTTATCTCTAATCTGTGTCTTGGATTTGTGTTATCTCTAATCTGTGTCTTGTATTTGTGTTCTCTCTAGTCTGTGTCTTGTATTTGTGTTATCTCTAATCTGTGCTTGATTTGTTTTTTTTTGTTATCTCTAAGCCTGTGTCTTGGATTTGTGTTATCTCTAATCTGTGTCTTGGATTTGGTTCTCTTCTAGTCTGTGTCTTGTATTTGTGTTATCTCTAATCTGTGTCTTGTATTTGTGTTATCTCTAGCCTGTGTCTTGTATTTGTGTTCTCTCTAATCTGTGTCTTGTATTTGTGTTATCTCTAGTCTGTGTCTTGTATTTGTGTAATCTCTAGTCTGTGTCTTGTATTTGTGTTCTCTCTAATCTGTGTCTTGTATTTGTGTTCTCTCTAATCTGTGTCTTGTATTGTGTTTCTCTCTATCTGTGTCTTGTATTTGTGTCTCTCTATCTTGTCTGTATTGTGTTATCTCTAGTCTGTGTCTTGTATTTGTGTTATCTCTAGTCTGTGTCTTGTATTTGTGTTATCTCTAGCCTGTGTCTTGTATTTGTGTTATCTCTAGTCTGTGTCTTGTATTTGTGTTATCTCTAGTCTGTGTCTTGTATTTGTGTTCTCTCTAGTCTGTGTCTTGTATTTGTGTTATCTCTAATCTGTGTCTTGTATTTGTGTTATCTCTAGTCTGTGTCTTGTATTTGTGTAATCTTCTAGTCTGTGTCTTGTATTTGTGTTCATCTCTATTCTGTGTCTTGTATTTGTGTATCTCAAGTCTGTGTCTTGTATTTGTGTATTCTCTAGTCTGTGTCTTGTATTTGTGTTCTCTCTAATCTGTGTCTTGTATTTGTGTACTCTCTAGTCTGTGTCTTGTATTTGTGTTATCTCTAGCTGTGTCTTGTATTTGTGTTATCTTTTTTTCTGTGTATTGTATTTGTGTAATCTCTAGTCTGTGTCTTGTATTTGTGTTATCTCTAGTCTGTGTCTTGTATTTGTGTTATCTCTAGTCTGTGTCTTGTATTTGTGTTATCTCTAGCCTGTGTCTTGCATTTGTGTTATCTCTAATCTGTGTCTTGTATTTGTGTTATCTCTAATCTGTGTCTTGTATTTGTGTTATCTCTAGTCTGTGTCTTGTATTTGTGTTATCTCTAATCTGTGTCTTGTATTTGTGTTCTCTCTAATCTGTGTCTTGTATTTGTGTTATCTCTAGCCTGTGTCTTGTATTTGTGTTATCTCTAGTCTGAGTCTTGTATTTGTGTTATCTCTAGTCTGTGTCTTGTATTTGTGTTATCTCTAGTCTGTGTCTTGTATTTGTGTTAACTCTAATCTGTGTCTTGTATTTGTGTTATCTCTAGTCTGTGTCTTGTATTTGTGTTATCTCTAGTCTGTGTCTTGTATTTGTGTTATCTCTAGTCTGTGTCTTGTATTTGTGTTATCTCTAATCTGTGTCTTGTATTTGTGTTATCTCTAATCTGTGTCTTGTATTTGTGTTATCTCTAGTCTGTGTCTTGTATTTGTGTTATCTCTAATCTGTGTCTTGTATTTGTGTTCTCTCTAGTCTGTGTCTTGTATTTGTGTTCCCTCTAATCTGTGTCTTGTATTTGTGTTCTCTCTAGCCTGTGTCTTGTATTTGTGTTCTCTCTAATCTGTGTCTTGTATTTGTGTTCTCTCTAGTCTGTGTCTTGTATTTGTGTTATCTCTAATCTGTGTCTTGGATTTGTGTTATCTCTAGCCTGTGTCTTGTATTTGTGTTATCTCTAATCTGTGTCTTGTATTTGTGTTATCTCTAGTCTGTGTCTTGTATTTGTGTTATCTCTAATCTGTGTCTTGTATTTGTGTTATCTCTAATCTGTGTCTTGTATTTGTGTTATCTCTAGTCTGTGTCTTGTATTTGTGTTATCTCTAGCCTGTGTCTTGTATTTGTGTTATCTCTAGTCTGTGTCTTGTATTTGTGTTCTCTCTAATCTGTGTCTTGTATTTGTGTTATCTCTAATCTGTGTCTTGTATTTGTGTAATCTCTAGTCTGTGTCTTGTATTTGTGTTATCTCTAATCTGTGTCTTGTATTATCTCTAGTCTGTGTCTTGTATTTGTGTTTTCTAGTCTGTGTCTTGTATTTGTGTTGTTTTCTAGTCTGTGTCTTGTATTTGTGTTATCTCTAGCCTGTGTCTTGTATTTGTGTTCTCTCTAATCTGTGTCTTGTATTTGTGTTCTCTCTAATCTGTGTCTTGTATTTGTGTTCTCTCTAATCTGTGTCTTGTATTTGTGTTCTCTCTAATCTGTGTCTTGTATTTGTGTAATCTCTAGTCTGTGTCTTGTATTTGTGTAATCTCTAGTCTGTGTCTTGTATTTGTGTTATCTCTAGTCTGTGTCTTGTATTTGTGTAATCTCTAGTCTGTGTCTTGTATTTGTGTAATCTCTAGTCTGTGTCTTGTATTTGTGTTATCTCTAGCCTGTGTCTTGTATTTGTGTAATCTCTAGTCTGTGTCTTGTATTTGTGTTATCTCTAGCCTGTGTCTTGTATTTGTGTTATCTCTAGTATGTGTCTTGTATTTGTGTTTTCTAGTCTGTGTCTTGTATTTGTGTTTTCTAGTCTGTGTCTTGTATTTGTGTTATCTCTAATCTGTGTCTTGTATTTGTGTTATCTCTAGTCTGTGTCTTGTATTTGTGTTATCTCTAATCTGTGTCTTGTATTTGTGTTATCTCTAGTCTGTGTCTTGTATTTGTGTTATCTCTAATCTGTGTCTTGTATTTGTGTTATCTCTAATCTGTGTCTTGTATTTGTGTTATCTCTAGTCTGTGTCTTGTATTTGTGTTATCTCTAGTCTGTGTCTTGTATTTGTGTTATCTCTAGTCTGTGTCTTGTATTTGTGTTCTCTCTAATCTGTGTCTTGTATTTGTGTTATCTCTAGCCTGTGTCTTGTATTTGTGTTATCTCTAATCTGTGTCTTCTATTTGTGTTATCTCTAATCTGTGTCTTGTATTTGTGTTATCTCTAGCCTGTGTCTTGTATTTGTGTTATCTCTAGCCTGTGTCTTGTATTTGTGTTCTCTCTAATCTGAGTCTTGTATTTGTGTTCTCTCTAATCTGTGTCTTGTATTTGTGTTATCTCTAGCCTGTGTCTTGTATTTGTGTTATCTCTAGTCTGTGTCTTGTATTTGTGTTATCTCTAATCTGTGTCTTGTATTTGTGTTCTCTCTATTCTGTGTCTTGTATTTGTGTTATCTCTAGTCTGTGTTTTGTATTTGTGTTATCTCTAATCTGTGTCTTGTATTTGTTTTATCTCTAGTCTGTGTCTTGTATTTGTGTTATCTCTAGTCTGTGTCTTGTATTTGTGTTATCTCTAGTCTGTGTCTTGTATTTGTGTTCTCTCTAATCTGTGTCTTGTATTTGTGTTATCTCTAGCCTGTGTCTTGTATTTGTGTTATCTCTAATCTGTGTCTTGTATTTGTGTTATCTCTAATCTGTGTCTTGTATTTGTGATATCTCTAGTCGGTGTCTTGTATTTGTGTTATCTCTAATCTGTGTCTTGTATTATCTCTAGTCTGTGTCTTGTATTTGTGTTATCTCTAATCTGTGTCTTGTATTTGTGTTATCTCTAATCTGTGTCTTGTATTTGTGTTATCTCTAATCTGTGTCTTGTATTTGTGTTATCTCTAGCCTGTGTCTTGTATTTGTGTTATCTCTAGTCTGTGTCTTGTATTTGTGTTCTCTCTAATCTGTGTCTTGTATTTGTGTTATCTCTAATCTGTGTCTTGTATTTGTGTTATCTCTAGTCTGTGTCTTGTATTTGTGTTATCTCTAGTCTGTGTCTTGTATTTGTGTTATCTCTAGTCTGTGTCTTGTATTTGTGTTATCTCTAGTCTGTGTCTTGTATTTGTGTTATCTCTAATCTGTGTCTTGTATTTGTGTTATCTCTAGTCTGTGTCTTGTATTTGTGTTATCTCTAGTCTGTGTCTTGTATTTGTGTTATCTCTAGTCTGTGTCTTGTATTTGTGTTATCTCTAGTCTGTGTCTTGTATTTGTGTTATCTCTAATCTGTGTCTTGTATTTGTGTTATCTCTAATCTGTGTCTTGTGTTATCTCTAGCCTGTGTCTTGTATTTGTGTTATCTCTAGTCTGTGTCTTGTATTTGTGTTATCTCTAATCTGTGTCTTGTATTTGTGTTATCTCTAGTCTGTGTCTTGTGTTATCTCTAGCCTGTGTCTTGTATTTGTGTTATCTCTAGTCTGTGTCTTGTATTTGTGTAATCTCTAGTCTGTGTCTTGTATTTGTGTTATCTCTAGTCTGTGTCTTGTATTTGTGTTATCTCTAATCTGTGTCTTGTATTTGTGTTATCTCTAGTCTGTGTCTTGTATTTGTGTTATCTCTAGTCTGTGTCTTGTATTTGTGTTATCTCTAGTCTGTGTCTTGTATTTGTGTTATTTCTAGTCTGTGTCTTATAGGAGCCGATTACTAAAATCTCCCGCTATCAAGAGAAATCACAAAAAAACTGGGATTTTTTTTATACCTTATATTTTAATACAGGAGTCTCTACTTCCCATATAGAACCTGCATAGTAAAATAAACATTTCTCAATATAAAATTTGTGTTTCTAAAATTCAATCGCCTAGATTTAGAGTTCTGCGTTAGCGGTCCTAACGCTGCTTTGCCCACCCGCTGGTAATAAGAGTCAGTCAGGAAAGGGTCTAACGCTCACTTTCCAGCCGCGACTTTTCCATACCGCAGATCCCCTTACGTCAATTGCGTATCCAATCTTTTCAATGGGATCTTTCTAATGCTGGTATTTAGATTCTTGGCTGAAGTGAGCAGTAGACCCTCTACCGACAAGACTCCAGCCGCAGAAAAAAGTCAGGCGTTAAGAGCTTTATGGGCTAACGCCGGTTTATAAAGCTCTTAACTACAGTGCTCTAAAGTACACTAACACCCATAAACTACCTATGTACCCCTAAACCGAGGTTCCCCCACATCGCCGCCACTCTAATAAAAAAATGTAACCCCTAATCTGCCGACCGCACACCGCCGCAACCTACATTATCCCTATGTACCCCTAATCTGCCCCCCCCAACGTCGCCGCTACCTACCTACACTTATTAACCCCTAATCTGCCGACCGGACCTCGCCGCCACTATAATAAATGTATTAACCCCTAAACCACCTCACTCTCGCCTCAAAAACCCTATAATACTTAGTATTAACCCCTAATCTGCCCTCCCTAACATCGCCGACACCTAACTTCACGTATTAACCCCTAATCTGCCAACCGGACCTCACCGCTACTATAATAAATGTATTAACCCCTAAAGCTAAGTCTAACCCTAACACCCCCCTAAATTAAATATAATTTTAATCTAACGAAATAAAATAAATCTTATTAAATAAATTATTCCTATTTAAAGCTAAATACTTACCTGTAAAATAAACCCTTATATATCTACAATATAAATAATAATTACATTGTAGCTATTTTAGGATTTATATTTATTTTACAGGCAACTTTGTATTTATTTTAACCAGGTACAATAGCTATTAAATAGTTAATAACTATTTAATAGCTACCTAGTTAAAATAATTACTAAATTACCTGTAAAATAAATCCTAACCTAAGTTACAATTAAACCTAACACTACACTATCAATAAATTAATTAAATAAACTACCTACAATTACCTACAATTAAATCAACTAAACTAAATTACAAAAAAAACAAACACTAAATTACAAAAAATAAAAAAAGATTACAAGAATTTTAAACTAATTACACCTATTCTAAGCCCCCTAAAAAAATAACAAAGCCCCCCAAAATAAAAAAATGCCCTACCCTATTCTAAAATAAAAAGTTTACAGCTCTTTTACCTTACCAGCCCTTAAAAGGGCCTTATGCGGGGCATGCCCCAAAGAATACAGCTCTTTTGCCTGTAAAAAAACATACAATACCCCCCCAACATTACAACCCACCACCCACATACCCCTAATCTAACCCAAACCCCCCTTAAAAAACCTAAAACTAAGCCCCTGAAGATCTCCCTACCTTATCTTCACCACTCCGGGTATCACCGATCCGTCCAGAAGAGGCTCCGAAGTCTTCATCCTATCCGTCAAGAAGAGGTCCAGAAGAGGCTCCGAAGTCTTCCTCCTATCCGGCAAGAAGAAGACATCCGGACCGGCAAACATCTTCATCCAAGCGGCATCTTCTATCTTCATCCATCCGACGAGGAGCGGCTCCATCTTCAAGACCTCCGGTGCGGAACATCCTTTTCTCCCGACGACTAGACGACGAATGAAGGTTCCTTTAAGGGACGTCATCCAAGATGGCGTCCCTCGAATTCCGATTGGCTGATAGGATTCTATCAGCCAATCGGAATTAAAGTATGAAAAATCTGATTGGCTGATTGAATCAGCCAATCAGATTCAAGTTCAATCCGATTGGCTGATCCAATCAGATTGAGCTCGCATTCTATTGGCTGATCAGAACAGCCAATAGAATGCAAGCTCAATCTGATTGGCTGATTGGATCAGCCAATCAGATTGAACTTGAATCTGATTGGCTGATTCAATCAGCCAATCAGATTTTTCATACCTTAATTCCGATTCGCTGATAGAATCCTATCAGCCAATCGGAATTCAAGGGACGCCATCATGGATGACGTCCCTTAAAGGAACCTTCATTCGCCGTCTAGTCGCCTGGAAAAGAGGATGTTCCGCGCTGGAGGTCTTGAAAATGGAGCCGCTCCTCGTCGGATGGATGAAGATAGAAGATGCCGCTTGGATGAAGACGTTTGCCGGTCCGGATGTCCTCTTCTTGCCGGATAGGAGGAAGACTTCGGAGCCTCTTCTGGACGGATCGGTGATACCCGGCGTGGTGAAGATAAGGTAGGGAGATCTTCAGGGGCTTAGTGTTAGGTTTTTTAAGGGGGGTTTGGGTTAGATTAGGGGTATGTGGGTGGTGGGTCGTAATGTTGGGGGGGTATTGTATGTTTTTTGCAGGCAAAAGAGCTGAATTCTTTGGGGCATGCCCCGCAAAAGGCCCTTTTAAGGGCTGGTAAGGTAAAAGAGCTGTAAACTTTTTATTTTAGTATAGGGTAGGGCATTTTTTTATTTTGGGGGTTTTGTTATTTTTTTAAGGGGCTTAGAGTAGGTGTAATTAGTTTAAAATTCTTGTAATCTTTTTTTATTTTTTGTAATTTTTTGGGGTTTTTTTTGTAATTTAGTTTAGTTGATTTAATTGTAGGTAATTGTAGGTAGTTTATTTAATTAATTTATTGATAGTGTAGTGTTAGGTTTAATTGTAACTTAGTTTAGGATTTATTTTACAGGTAATTTTGTAATTATTTTAACTAGGTAGCTATTAAATAGTTATTAACTATTTAATAGCTATTGTACCTGGTTAAAATAAATACAAAGTTGCCTGTAAAAGAAATATAAATCCTAAAATAGCTACAATGTAATTATTATTTATATTGTAGCTATATTAGGGTTTATTTTACAGGTAAGTATTTAGCTTTAAATAGGAATAATTTATTTAATAAGATTTATTTTATTTCGTTAGATTAAAATTATATTTAATTTAGGGGGGTGTTAGGGTTAGACTTAGCTTTAGGGGTTAATACATTTATTATAGTATCGGTGAGGTCCGGTAGGCAGATTAGGGGTTAATACTTGAAGTTAGGTGTCAGCGATGTTAGGGAGGGCAGATTAAGGGTTAATACTATTTATTATAGGGTTTTTGAGGCGGGAGTGAGGCGGTTTAGGGGTTAATACATTTATTATAGTGGCGGCGAGGTCCGGTCGGCAGATTAGGGGTTAATAAGTGTAGGTAGGTAGCGGCGACGTTGGGGGTGGGCAGATTAGGGGTTAATAAATATAATATAAGGTCGGCGATGTTAGGGGCAGCAGGTTAGGGGTACATAGGGATAATGTAGGTTGCAGCAGTGTCCGGAGCGGCAGATTAGGGGTTAAAAGTGTAATGCAGGGGTCAGCGATAGCGGGGGTGGCAGATTAGGGGTTAATAAGTGTAAGGTTAGGCGTGTTTAGACTTGGGGTTCATGTTAGAGTGTTAGGTGCAGACTTAGGAAGTGTTTTCCCATAGGAAACAATGGGGCTGCATTAGGAGCTGAACGCTGCTTTTTTGCAGGTGTTAGGTTTTTTTTTCAGCTCAAACTGCCCCATTGTTTCCTATGGGGGAATCGTGCACGAGCACGTTTTTTAAGCTGGCCGCATCCGTAAGCAACGCTGGTATTGAGAGTTGAAGTCGCGGTAAATTATGCTCTACGCTCCCTTTTTGGAGCCTAACGCAGTCCTTCAGAGAACTCTCAATACCAGCGGTATTTAAAAGGTGCAGGGGGAAAAAACACGCGTAGCTAACGCATCCCTTCTAACGCAAAACTCTAAATCTAGGTGAATGAGAGCCCTCGCTGTAATGACAACATTTTTTAGATTATCTCGCCTGAGAGCTTAAAGGGCCATTATACACTCATTTTTTCGTTGCATAAATGTTTTGTAGATGATCTATTTATAAAGCCCATAAAGTTTTTTTTTTAAATGTATAATTTTGCTTATTTTTAAATAACATTGCTCTAATTTTCAGACTCCTAACCAAGCCCCAAAGTTTTATTTGAATACCGTCAGCTACCTTCTCCAGCTTGCTCCTGTTTGTGTAAAGGGTCTTTTCATATGCAAAAGAAGGGGGAGGGGGGAGTGTCTTATTTCCCACTTGCAGTGGGCTTTCCAACTGCCTTTTCAACAGAGCTAAACTGAAAGCTTCTAAGTACGTTTTTAAACCATTTTATACTGGATTTTTATCCAGTATAATATATTAATATATTTTATATATCTGTGCATCTTAGTCTTTATAGTAGTGTCTATTACATGCAGTTATATGAAAATGAGTGTATACTGTATATTTATATCAGTATCTGTACATATTCTGTATAGTAGTGTCTGTTACATGCAGTTATATGACAATTAGTGTATACTGTATATTTATATCAGTATCTGTACATATTCTGTATAGTAGTGTCTATTACATGCAGTTATATGACAATTAGTGTATACTGTATATTTATATCAATATCTGTACATATTCTGTATAGTAGTGTCTATTACATGCAGTTATATGACAATTAGTGTACACTGTATATTTATATCAGTATCTGTACATATTCTGTATAGTAGTGTCTATTACATACAGTTATATGACAATTAGTATATACTGTATATTTATATCAGTATCTGTACATATTCTGTATAGTGGTGTCTATTACATGCAGTTATATGTAATTAGTGTATACTGTATATTTATATCAGTATCTGTACATATTCTGTATAGTAGTGTCTGTTACATGCAGTTATATGACAATTAGTGTATACTGTATATTTATATCAGTATCTGTACATATTCTGTATAGTAGTGTCTATTACATGCAGTTATATGTAATTACTGTATACTGTATATTTATATCAGTATCTGTACATATTCTGTATAGTATTGTCTGTTACATGCAGTTATATAACAATTAGTGTATACTGTATATTTATATCAGTAACTGTACATATTCTGTATAGTAGTGTCTATTACATGCAGTTATATGACAATTAGTGTATACTGTATATTTATATCAGTATCTGTACATATTCTGTATAGTAGTGTCTATTACATGCAGTTATATGTAATTAGTGTATACTGTATATTTATATCAGTATCTGTACATATTCTGTATAGTAGTGTCTATTACATGCAGTTATATAACAATTAGTGTATACTGTATATTTATATCAGTATATGTACATATTCTGTATAGTAGTGTCTATTACATGCAGTTATATGTAATTAGTGTATACTGTATATTTATATCTGTATCTGTACATATTCTGTATAGTAGTGTCTGTTACATGCAGTTATATAACAATTAGTGTATACTGTATATTTATATCAGTATCTGTACATATTCTGTATAGTAGTGTCTATTACATGCAGTTATATGACAATTAGTATATAATGTATATTTATATCAGTATCTGTACATATTCTGTATAGTAGTGTCTATTACATGCAGTTATATGACAATTAGTATATACTGTATATTTATATCAGTATCTGTACATATTCTGTATAGTAGTGTCTATTACATGCAGTTATATGTAATTAGTGTATACTGTATATTTATATCAGTATCTGTACATATTCTGTATAGTAGTGTCTATTACATGCAGTTATATGACAATTAGTGTATACTGTATATTTATATCAGTAACTGTACATATTCTGTATAGTAGTGTCTATTACATGCAGTTATATGTAATTAGTGTATACTGTATATGTATATCAGTAGCTGTACATATTCTGTATAGTAGTGTCTATTACATGCAGTTATATGACAGTGTATACTGTATATTTATATCAGTATCTGTACATATTCTGTATAGTAGTGTCTATTACATGCAGTTATATGACAATTAGTGTATACTGTATATTTATATCAGTATCTGTACATATTCTGTATAGTAGTGTCTATTACATGCAGTTATATAACAATTAGTGTATACTGTATATTTATATCAGTATCTGTACATATTCTGTATAGTAGTGTCTATTACATGCAGTTATATGACAATTAGTGTATACTGTATATTTATATCAGTATCTGTACATATTCTGTATAGCAGTGTCTGTTACATGCAGTTATAAATATACAGCATACACTAATTACATATATCAGTATCGGTACATATTCTGTATATTAGTGTCTGTTACATGCAGTTATATGTAATTAGTGTATACTGTATATTTATATCAGTATCTGTACATATTCTGTATAGTAGTGTCTATTACATGCAGTTATATGTAATTAGTGTATACTGTATATTTATATCAGTATCTGTACATATTCTGTATAGTAGTGTCTATTACATGCAGTTATATGACAATTAGTGTATACTGTATATTTATATCAGTATCTGTACATATTCTGTATAGTAGTGTCTATTACATGCAGTTATATGTAATTAGTGTATACTGTATATTTATATCAGTATCTGTACATATTCTGTATAGTAGTGTCTATTACATGCAGTTATATGACAATTAGTGTATACTGTATATTTATATCCGTATCTGTACATATTCTGTATAGTAGTGTCTATTACATGCAGTTATATGTAATTAGTGTATACTGTATATTTATATCAGTATCTGTACATATTCTGTATAGTAGTGTCTATTACATGCAGTTATATGTAATTAGTGTATACTGTATATTTATATCTGTATCTGCACATATTCTGTATAGTAGTGTCTATTACCAGGGCCGCCATCAGGGGGTGACAGGGGTGACTCCTTTCAGGGGCCCAATGGGCCAGGGGGGCCCCATGAGGCAAGAACTAAAAAAAAAAAAAAAATTTTTTTTTTTTTTATATTTTGGCAGCCACCAGTGGGTAATACAGAAGAGTGCTAATTGAGCATGGGAAATGCTATTACAAGGAGTAAAGTATTAGCATTTGAGAGGATTTCTGAGTGTGCACTAAACCACTATGCACAGTGTGAGACAGACTTGGCACTTTGTTTGTACAGTGTGTGCCTGAGTCAGATGGCTGATCACTGTCATTTGCAGAGGAGATAGGACTTACTTAGCAAATGTTTTTTTATTTCTTTGTGCAATTTCGGATTGTAACATCAGTGTGGTAGTAGTTGTATGGTGGGGCAAGGGGTCCATAAAAACATTTTTTTTTTAGCAGCAGTGTATTTATGATTACTTGACAATGCTGTAGAAATTCTATATTTAAAACCATGCAGAAATGTTTCCTCCTCAATACACAAATGGTAGGTGCCCTTTTGGCAGATATGCATTTTCAAGGAGGCATTTTATCTAAGATTTTTACATCTGCATAAAATGTTATACACTCAGACTAAGATTGCTCAGTGTTTGAAATGAGACAGGTTAACTTAAAACTGTTGAGTTTACACTACAGCTGACTTAATTTTGAGATACATACAAACAAGCCTAAATCCTGCATTTAACCAGATCTAAAGGTATGAGTACCACAGCTTATGGTTCCACCAAGACCATATAGAGTACAGCATTTTCAAAATCCATAAGTACAGCTGACAGATGGGAACATTTATACACTATATTTAAAGTGGTGCTCTTGGGTGGGGAAAATGGGGAAAAAACAAACAAACATATGTCAACCTTTTAAAAGTACTTTTCTTCATCTAGCCATCTAACCAGATCATTAATGTACAATTTTGAATTCACAGAATTATTTTTGTTTGCACATTTACAAATATTATTCTTTAAAAAGTGATCTCTTAATTTCTGCAATTTTTTTATCATGCATGTCACACACTGTTGATTTAGGGGATGCAAGGTGCATAAAAGTTTCCTCCTGTGAGTGTTTCTGTGGGTGTCTGTGTTTATGTCTTTGTGCTTTGGTTTGTGTCTCTATGAGTGTGTATGTATTTTTTGCCTGTGTGCATTTTCTGTGGATGTCTGTGAGGGTGGGTGTGTATGTCTTTGTGCATTTTCTGTGGATGTCTGTGAGGGTGTGTGCATATGTCTTTGAGCTTTTTCTATGGGTGTCTCTGCAAAGGTGTGTGTATGTTTGCCTTTGTGTATTTTCTCTGGATGCCTCTGTGAGGGTGGGTGTGTATGTCTGTGTTTTCTGTGGATGTCTCTGTGAGGGTGTGTGTGTGTGTATGTATGTATGTCTGTGTTTTCTGTGGATGTCTCTGGGAGGATGTGTGTTTTCTGTGGATGTCTCAGTGAGGGTGTGTGTATGTATGTCTTTCTGTGTTTTATGTGGTTGTCTCTCTGTGTGTGTATGTCTTTGTGTGTTTTCTGTGGGTGTCTCTCTCTGTGTGTGTGTATATGTCTTTGTGTGTTTTCTGAGGCTGTCTCTGTCACTGTTTCCTTGGGTGTATGTGCAAGTTTGAGTTTGTGTGTGTGTGTGTCCATTGTCTGTTCCTTTGTAGGACATTTTGACCTTACTACTAATTATTCACATCTTTCTACAGACTTTGAGACTAATGAGACCTTTACGGAAGTCACCAATCCACCATTTAACCTTTAAATTATTGTTTAGGCAGTTCAGGGCCCTTCCTTTCAGCCACTGCATGCTGTTGTCATCATTTAGTTGGCATTTTCCTTTACAAAAAGATAATCAGAACTCCATATTTTGTTTTCTAAATCTCCTTTTTTTACAAAACTGTAGTCTACCTCACTACTTGTCAGGTCAATGTAATCAAGTGCTGAGTGTCTGTTTGGGTGTCTGTGTCTGAGTGTGTTTGTGTGTTTCTTTGCGTGTCTGCTAGAGTGTCTATATGGGAATCATTATGTGTGTGAGTGTGTGTTCAGTATATGAGTGTTTGTGTGTTTGTATGTTACTACCTTTACAACATTTCCAAGTCTAAATAGACACTGAAGAATAAAGAGCATATACGTTTTAGTCACTTGGTCAAAAATTGCACATGTCAAGGGGGGGGGGGGGGGCTGATCAATGGTTAAGTCAGGGGCCCCAAAATTTCTAGTGGCGGCCCTGTCTATTACATGCAGTTATATGACAATTAGTGTATACTGTATATTTATATCAGTATCTGTACATATTCTGTATAGTAGTGTCTATTACATGCAGTTATATATAATTAGTGTATACTGTATATTTATATCAGTATATGTACATATTCTGTATAGTAGTGTCTATTACATACAGTTATATGACAATTACTGTATACAGTATATTTATATCAGTATCTGTACATATTCTGTATAGTAGTGTCTATTACATGCAGTTATATGACAATTAGTGTATACTGTATATTTATATCAGTATCTGTACATATTCTGTATAGTAGTGTCTATTACATGCAGTTATATGACAATTAATGTATACTGTATATTTATATCAGTATCTGTACATATTCTGTATAGTAGTGTCTATTACATGCAGTTATATGACAATTAGTGTATACTGTATATTTATATCAGTATCTGTACATATTCTGTATAGTAGAGTCTATTACATGCAGTTATATGACAATTAGTGTATACTGTATATTTATATCAGTATCTGTACATATTCTGTACAGTAGTGTCTATTACATGCAGTTATATGACAATTAGTGTATACTGTATATTTATATCAGTATCTGTACATATTCTGTATAGTAGTGTCTATTACATGCAGTTATATGACAATTAGTGTATACTGTATATTTATATCAGTATCTGTACATATTCTGTATAGTAGTGTCTGGTATATACAGTTATATGACAATTAGTGTATACTGTATATTTATATCAGTATCTGTACATATTCTGTATAGTAGTGTCTATTACATGCAGTTATATGACAATTAGTGTATACTGTATATTTATATCAGTATCTGTACATATTCTGTATAGTAGTGTCTATTACATGCAGTTATATGACAATTACTGTATACTGTATATTTATATCAGTATCTGTACATATTCTGTACAGTAGTGTCTATTACATGCAGTTATATGACAATTAGTGTATACTGTATATTTATATCAGTATCTGTACATATTCTGTATAGTAGTGTCTATTACATGCAGTTATATGACAATTAGTGTATACTGTATATTTATATCAGTATCTGTACATATTCTGTATAGTAGTGTCTGGTATATACAGTTATATGACAATTAGTGTATACTGTATATTTATATCAGTATCTGTACTTATTCTTTATAGTAGTGTCTATTACATGCAGTTATATGACAATTAGTGTATACTGTATATTTATATCAGTATCTGTACATATTCTGTATAGTAGTGTCTGGTATATACAGTTATATGACAATTAGTGTATACTGTATATTTATATCAGTATCTGTACTTATTCTGTATAGTAGTGTCTATTACATGCAGTTATATGACAATTAGTGTATAGTGTATATTTATATCAGTATCTGTACATATTCTGTATAGTAGTGTCTATTACATGCAGTTATATGACAATTAGTGTATAGTGTATATTTATATCAGTATCTGTACATATTCTGTATAGTAGTGTCTATTACATACAGTTATATGACAATTAGTGTATACTGTATATTTATATCAGTATCTGTACATATTCTGTATAGTAGTGTCTATTACATGCAGTTATATGACAATTAGTGTATACTGTATATTTATATCAGTATCTGTACATATTCTGTATATTAGTGTCTATTACATACAGTTATATGACAATTAGTGTATACTGTATATTTATATCGGTATCTGTACATATTCTGTATAGTAGTGTCTGTTACATGCAGTTATATGTAATTAGTGTATACTGTATATTTATATCAGTATCTGTACATATTCTGTATAGTAGTGTCTATTACATGCAGTTATATGACAATTAGTGTATACTGTATATTTATATCAGTATCTGTACATATTCTGTATAGTAGTGTCTATTACATGCAGTTATACGACAATTAGTGTATACTGTATATTTATATCAGTATCTGTACATATACTGTATAGTAGTGTCTATTACATGCAGTTATATGACAATTAGTGTATACTGTATATTTATATCAGTATCTGTACATATTCTGTATAGTAGTGTCTGTTACATGCAGTTAAATGACAATTAGTGTATACTGTATATTTATATCAGTATCTGTACATATTCTGTATAGTAGTGTCTGTTTCATGCAGTTATATGACAATTAGTGTATACTGTATATTTATATCAGTATCTGTACATATTCTGTATAGTAGTGTCTATTACATGCAGTTATATGTAATTAGTGTATACTGTATATTTATATCAGTAGCTGTACATATTCTGTATAGTAGTGTCTATTACATGCAGTTATATGACAATTAGTGTATACTGTATATTTATATCAGTACACATTCTGTATAGTAGTGTCTGTTACATGCAGTTATATGACAATTAGTATATACTGTATATTTATATCAGTATCTGTACATATTCTGTATAGTAGTGTCTATTACATGCAGTTATATAACAATTAGTGTATACTGTATATTTATATCAGTGTCTGTACATATTCTGTATAGTAGTGTCTATTACATGCAGTTATATGACAATTAGTGTATACTGTATATTTATATCAGTATCTGTACATATTCTGTATAGTAGTGTCTATTACATGCAGTTATATGTAATTAGTGTATACTGTATATTTATATCAGTATCTGTACATATTCTGTATAGTATTGTCTATTACCTGCAGTTATATGACAATTAGTGTATACTGTATATTTATATCAGTATCTGTACATATTCTGTATAGTAGTGTCTATTACATGCAGTTATGACAATTAGTGTATACTGTATATTTATATCAGTATCTGTACATATTCTGTATAGTAGTGTCTATTACATGCAGTTATATGACAATTAGTGTATACTGTATATTTATATTTATATCAGTATCTGTACATATTCTGTATAGTAGTGTCTATTACATGCAGTTATATGTAATTAGTGTATACTGTATATTTATATCAGTATCTGTACATATTCTGTATAGTAGTGTCTATTACATGCAGTTATATGATACATTAGTGTATACTGTATATTTATATCAGTATCTGTACATATTCTGTATAGTAGTGTCTATTACATGCAGTTATATGACAATTAGTGTATACTGTATATTTATATCAGTATCTGTACATATTCTTTATAGTAGTGTCTATTACATGCAGTTATATGACAATTAGTGTATACTGTATATTTATATCAGTATCTGTACATATTCTGTATAGTAGTGTCTATTACATGCAGTTATATGACAATTAGTGTATACTGTATATTTATATCAGTATCTGTACATATTCTGTATAGTAGTGTCTATTACATGCAGTTATATGACAATTAGTGTATACTGTATATTTATATCAGTATCTGTACATATTCTGTATAGTATTGTCTATTACATGCAGTTATATGACAATTAGTGTATACTGTATATTTATATCAGTATCTGTACATATTCTGTATAGTAGTGTCTATTACATGCAGTTATATGTAATTAGTGTATACTGTATATTTATATCAGTATCTGTACATATTCTGTATAGTAGTGTCTATTACATGCAGTTATATGACAATTAGTGTATACTGTATATTTATATCAGTATCTGTACATATTCTGTATAGTAGTGTCTATTACATGCAGTTATATGACAGTTAGTGTATACTGTATATTTATATCAGTATCTCTACATATTCTGTATAGTAGTGTCTGTTACATGCAGCTATATGACAATTATTGTATACTGTATATTTATATCAGTATCTGTACATATTATGTATAGTAGTGTCTATTACATGCAGTTATATAACAATTAGTGTATACTGTATATTTATATCAGTATCTGTACATATTCTGTATAGTAGTGTCTATTACATGCAGTTATATGACAATTAGTGTATACTGTATATTTATATCAGTATCTGTACATATTCTGTATAGTAGTGTCTATTACATGCAGCTATATGACAATTAGTGTATACTGTATATTTATATCAGTATCTGTACATATTCTGTATAGTAGTGTCTGTTACATGCAGTTATATGACAATTAGTGTATACTGTATATTTATATCAGTATCTGTACATATTCTGTATAGTAGTGTCTATTACATGCAGTTATATGACAATTAGTGTATACTGTATATTTATATCAGTATCTGTACATATTCTGTATAGTAGTGTCTATTACACGCAGTTATATGTAATTAGCATATACTGTATATTTATATCAGTATCTGTACATATTCTGTATAGTAGTGTCTGTTACATGCAGTTATATAACAATTAGTGTATACTGTATATTTATATCAGTATCTGTACATATTCTGTATAGTAGTGTCTATTACATGCAGTTATATGACAATTAGTATATAATGTATATTTATATCAGTATCTGTACATATTCTGTATAGTAGTGTCTATTACATGCAGTTATATGACAATTAGTATATACTGTATATTTATATCAGTATCTGTACATATTCTGTATAGTAGTGTCTATTACATGCAGTTATATGTAATTAGTGTATACTGTATATTTATATCAGTATCTGTACATATTCTGTATAGTAGTGTCTATTACATGCAGTTATATGACAATTAGTATATACTGTATATTTATATCAGTACCTGTACATATTCTGTATAGTAGTGTCTATTACATGCAGTTATATGACAATTAGTGTATACTGTATATTTATATCAGTATCTGTACATATTCTGTATAGTAGTGTCTATTACATGCAGTTATATGACAATTAGTGTATACTGTATATTTATATCAGTGTCTGTACATATTCTGTATAGTAGTGTCTATTGTATGCAGTTATATGACAATTAGTGTATACTGTATATTTATATCAGTATCTGTACATATTCTGTATAGTAGTGTCTGTTACATGCAGTTATATGACAATTAGTGTATACTGTATATTTATATCAGTGTCTGTACATATTCTGTATAGTAGTGTCTATTGCATGCAGTTATATGACAATTAGTGTATACTGTATATTTATATCAGTATCTGTGCATATTATGTATAGTAGTGTCTATTACATGCAGTTATATGACAATTAGTGTATACTGTATATTTATATCAGTATCTGTACATATTCTGTATAGTAGTGTCTGTTACATACAGTTATATGACAATTACTGTATACTGTATATTTATATCAGTATCTGTACATATTCTGTATAGTAGTGTCTATTACATGCAGTTATATGACAATTAGTATATACTGTATATTTATATCAGTATCTGTACATATTCTGTATAGTAGTGTCTGTTACATGCAGTTATATGACAATTAGTGTATACTGTATATTTATATCAGTATCTGTACATATTCTGTATAGTAGTGTCTATTACATGCAGTTATATGACAATTAGTGTATACTGTATATTTATATCAGTATCTGTACATATTCTGTATAGTAGTGTCTATTACATGCAGTTATATGACAATTAGTGTATACTGTATATTTATATCAGTATCTGTACATATTCTGTATAGTATTGTCTATTACATGCAGTTATATGACAATTAGTGTATACTGTATATTTATATCAGTATCTGTACATATTCTGTATAGTAGTGTCTATTACATGCAGTTATATGTAATTAGTGTATACTGTATATTTATATCAGTATCTGTACATATTCTGTATAGTAGTGTCTATTACATGCAGTTATATGACAATTAGTGTATACTGTATATTTATATCAGTATCTGTACATATTCTGTATAGTAGTGTCTATTACATGCAGTTATATGACAATTAGTATATACTGTATATTTATATCAGTATCTGTACATATTCTGTATAGTAGCGTCTATTACATGCAGTTATATGACAATTAGTGTATAGTGTATATTTATATCAGTATCTGTACATATTCTGTATAGTAGTGTCTATTACATGCAGTTATATGACAATTAGTGTACACTGTATATTTATATCAGTATCTGTACTTATTCTGTATAGTAGTGTCTATTACATGCAGTTATATGTAATTAGTGTATACTGTATATTTATATCAGTATCTGTACATATTCTGTATAGTAGTGTCTATTACATGCAGCTATATGACAATTATTGTATACTGTGTATTTATATCAGTATCTGTACATATTCTGTATAGTAGTGTCTATTACATGCAGTTATATGACAATTAGTGTATACTGTATATTTATATCAGTATCTGTACATATTCTGTATAGTAGTGTCTGTTACATGCAGTTATATGACAATTAGTGTATACTGTATATTTATATCAGTATCTGTACATATTCTGTATAGTAGTGTCTATTACATGCAGTTATATATAATTAGTGTATACTGTATATTTATATCAGTATCTGTACATATTCTGTATAGTAGTGTCTATTACATGCAGTTATATGTAATTAGTGTATACTGTATATTTATATCAGTATCTGTACATATTCTGTATAGTAGTGTCTATTACATGCAGCTATATGACAATTATTGTATACTGTATATTTATATCAGTATCTGTACAGTAGTGTCTATTACATGCAGTTATATGTAATTAGTATATACTGTATATTTATATCAGTATCTGTACATATACTGTATAGTAGTGTCTATTACATGCAGTTATATGACAATTAGTGTATACTGTATATTTATATCAGTATCTGTACATATTCTGTATAGTAGTGTCTATTACATGCAGTTATATATAATTAGTGTATACTGTATATTTATATCAGTATCTGTACATATTCTGTATAGTAGTGTCTATTACATGCAGTTATATGACAATTAGTGTATACTGTATATTTATATCAGTGTCTGTACATATTCTGTATAGTAGTGTCTATTACATGCAGTTATATGACATTTAGTGTATACTGTATATTTATATCAGTGTCTGTACATATTCTGTATAGTAGTGTCTATTACATGCAGTTATATGTAATTAGTGTATACTGTATATTTATATTTATATCAGTATCTGTACATATTCTGTATAGTAGTGTCTATTACATGCAGTTATATGACAATTAGTGTATACTGTATATTTATATCAGTATATGTACATCTTATTCTTTATAGTAGTGTCTATTACATGCAGTTATATGAAAATGAGTGTATACTGTCCCTTTAAGATCATCGGCTCAGAGAGGGAGTTTTCTGTGGTTAATTAGTTTTTAAGTATAATTTTGTTGGGACTTTAGTGGAACTTAAGTCTGTGCACCAAGAAGGGAGTGCTTGCTAACAGACACAGCTCCTTATTATAAAGGAAAGTGACTGGTAACTTGCGGCTATGAGTGGAGGCGAGAACAAATCTTTATATCATTTCTGCATTTCTACAGGGGTAATGTTGCAGCGTTTCCCCCCCCCCCACAAGATTAGTTTCATGAACAGGCTTTATTGATTCCAAGCCAGTAATTTAGTATCATTTTAAAGTAATCTTATAACTATTTTTAACATTACATAGAATTATACAAGTTCTATAGTGTAAACGTGATTATAACTATATAATCATTTTATATACTAATATTTATTAACAGCTGAACTAAAGATTCACAAAAACAGAATTTTTATTGTTTTAAAAGATAGAAGATAGAAGTTGGCCCTAACTGGACAAGATTGTGTATCAGCGACGGTAATAAAACAGCTGAAACTACATCAGATTTCAAATCTCCCCAAAAAAGCTGTGTAAAGCAGTGCACACACCGCTACTAACAGAATAAACACCACTGATTTAGTAGTGTCCGTATACTTAAAACAAGTTCCTAGTGGGTGCAGAATAAGGGAAATGTTGCATCACTTTGATCCAGTATGCCAAGGGTTAAGTCGCTAGGCTTACTTTCTCTTTAATACAGAGATTACATGTTCCACTCAGATCTGCACCAGATGTCACCAGTGACAAGCCTACAATTAATTAGATCTTTCTGATTTAAACAGACTTTCTTATTTGGTAATATAGTTATGCAGATAATGACTGACTTGAATACAAGTATGTTATAGGTGATACACGCCCGTTACCTGTACGTATCTGTATAACGCTGCTCAGCGCCCAGAGAGAACAATACGCAGTCTAACTAAAGGAAATAATTATGTTCCATAGGTTTTTCTTGTGGTTATTAAACAGACACATTTATTGGCTGATGCAGGACGTAGTGAGTGTTGATATAGCTATTCAGTGAGACCATTTTCTTCTATTGCTATGGCATCTTCTGCAGCTGATTCGCTCTATGCAACTAAGGGAATTAGGTCTATAAAAAAATAGAAATTGGAAATGTGTGTCTGACTATAGAGTAGATTGAATTTCTATGGGCTTTAAGTGACTGATTTATATCCAGAACTTTCACTGAATCCTTCTTCTTCTGCTGACACCTAGCAATGTAATGTAATCCTGTTTCCTCTATGAAGAATATCAGTAGTACACTAAAAGAAACTACTCCCTGCACAATGACATATAGCTCAATGCCCCAGCTTAGGGGTCGTCTCACTTGTCCTCCACAAAAGAACCTCTGTCCAGGCACGTGGAGCCGATCACATTAGGGATTAGACCCTGATCCCCTGGAATACCCTCAATTCCCGGTAAACCTATAACCAGCTGCTGCAGCGCTGAGACTAAACAGATGGATATTATTTTATAATGACCCTAACTGCAGGATACAAAATAAATCTCTAAAATCATTAATCTGAGATTCAGCTCCCCCCCCCCCCCAGCTTAGAATCACTCTGCAATTAAAAAGCCAGGGAATGCATAGAAAACACAATCTCCAGGGATTCACATATAGAGGGAGCGCCCTGCGGTTACACATATAGAGGGAGCGCCCTGCGGTTACACATATAGAGGGAGCGCCCTGCAGTTACACATATAGAGGGAGCGCCCTGCGGTTACACATATAGAGGGAGCGCCTTGGTTTACACATATAGAGGGAGCGCCTGGGGTTACACATATAGAGGGAGCGCCTGGGGTTACACATATAAAGGGATCTCCTGGGGTTACACATATAGAGGGATCTCCTGGGGTTACACATATAGAGGGAGCATCCTGCGGTTACACATATAGAGGAAGCGCCCTGCGGTTACACATATAGAGGGAGCGCCCTGCGGTTACACATATAGAGGGAGCGCCCTGCGGTTACACATATAGAGGGAACGCCTGGGGTTACACATATAGAGGGAGCGCCCTGCGGTTACACATATAGAGGGAGCGCCTGGGGTTACACATATAGAGGGAGCGCCCTGTGGTTACACATATAGAGAGAGCGCCTGGGGTTACACATATAGAGGGAGCGCCCTGCGGTTACACATATAGAGGGAGCGCCCTGCGGTTACACATATAGAGGGAGCGGGATGCGGTTACACATATAGAGGGAGCGGCCTGCGGTTACACATATAGAGGAAGCGCCCTGCGGTTACACATATAGAGGGAGCGCCCTGCGGTTACACATATAGAGGGAGCGCCCTGCGGTTACACATATAGAGGGAACGCCTGGGGTTACACATATAGAGGGAGCGCCCTGCGGTTACACATATAGAGGGAGCGCCTGGGGTTACACATATAGAGGGAGCGCCCTGCGGTTACACATATAGAGAGAGCGCCTGGGGTTACACATATAGAGGGAGCGCCCTGCGGTTACACATATAGAGGGAACGCCCTGCGGTTACACATATAGAGGGAACGCCCTGCGGTTACACATATAGAGGGAACGCCCTGCGGTTACACATATAGAGGGAGCGCCCTGTGGTTACACATATAGAGGGAGCGCCCTGCGGTTACACATATAGAGGGAGCGCCCTGCGGTTACACATATAGAGGGAGCGCCCTGCGGTTACACATATAGAGGGAGCGCCCTGCGGTTACACATATAGAGGGAGCGCCCTGCGGTTACACATATAGAGGGAGCGCACTGCGGTTACACATATAGAGGGAGCGCCCTGGGGTTACACAATGAGAGGGAGCGCCCTGCGGTTACACAATTAGAGGGAGCGCCCTGCGGTTACACAATTAGAGGGAGCGCCCTGCGGTTACACATATAGAGGGATCTCCTGGGGTTACACATATAGAGGGATCTCCTGGGGTTACACATATAGAGGGATCTCCTGGGGTTACACATATAGAGGGATCTCCTGGGGTTACACATATAGAGGGATCTCCTGGGGTTACACATATAGAGGGATCTCCTGGGGTTACACATATAGAGGGATCTCCTGGGGTTACACATATAGAGGGATCTCCTGCGGTTACACATATAGAGGGATCTCCTGCGGTTACACATATAGAGGGAGCGCCCTGCGGTTACACATATAGAGGGATCTCCTGGGGTTACACATATAGAGGGATCTCCTGGGGTTACACATATAGAGGGATCTCCTGGGGTTACACATATAGAGGGATCTCCTGCGGTTACACATATAGAGGGAGCGCCCTGCGGTTACACATATAGAGGGAGCGCCCTGCGGTTACACATAAAGAGGGAACGCCCTGCGGTTACACATATAGAGGGAACGCCCTGCGGTTACACATATAGAGGGAGCGCCCTGCGGTTACACATATAGAGGGAGCGCCCTGCGGTTACACATATAGAGGGAGCGCCCTGCGGTTACACATATAGAGGGAGCGCCCTGCGGTTACACATATAGAGGGAGCGGGATGCGGTTACACATATAGAGGGAGCGGCCTGCGGTTACACATATAGAGGGAGCGCCCTGCGGTTATACATATAGAGGGAGCGCCCTGCGGTTACACATATAGAGGGAGCGCCCTGCGGTTACACATATAGAGGGAGCGCACTGCGGTTACACATATAGAGGGAGCGCCCTGGGGTTACACAATGAGAGGGAGCGCCCTGCGGTTACACAATTAGAGGGAGCGCCCTGCGGTTACACAATTAGAGGGAGCGCCCTGCGGTTACACAATTAGAGGGATCTCCTGGGGTTACACATATAGAGGGATCTCCTGGGGTTACACATATAGAGGGATCTCCTGGGGTTACACATATAGAGGGATCTCCTGGGGTTACACATATAGAGGGATCTCTTGCGGTTACACATATAGAGGGAGCATCCTGGGGTTACACATATAGAGGGATCTCCTGCGGTTACACATATAGAGGGAGCATCCTGGGGTTACACATATAGAGGGAACGCCCTGCGGTTACACATATAGAGGAAGCGCCCTGCGGTTACACATATAGAGGGAGCGCCCTGCGGTTACACATATAGAGGGAGCGCCCTGCGGTTACACATATAGAGGGAACGCCCTGCGGTTACACATATAGAGGGAACGCCTGGGGTTACACATATAGAGGGAGCGCCCTGCGGTTACACATATAGAGGGAGCGCCTGGGGTTACACATATAGAGGGAGCGCCCTGCGGTTACACATATAGAGAGAGCGCCTGGGGTTACACATATAGAGGGAGCGCCCTGCGGTTACACATATAGAGGGAGCGCCCTGCGGTTACACATATAGAGGGAGCGCCCTGCGGTTACACATATAGAGGGAGCGCCCTGCGGTTACACATATAGAGGGAGCGCCCTGCGGTTACACATAAAGAGGGAACGCCCTGCGGTTACACATATAGAGGGAACGCCCTGCGGTTACACATATAGAGGGAGCGCCCTGCGGTTACACATATAGAGGGAGCGCCCTGCGGTTACACATATAGAGGGAGCGCCCTGCGGTTACACATATAGAGGGAGCGCCCTGCGGTTACACATATAGAGGGAGCGGCCTGCGGTTACACATATAGAGGGAGCGGCCTGCGGTTACACATATAGAGGGAGCGGCCTGCGGTTACACATACAGGGAGTGCAGAATTATTAGGCAAGTTGTATTTTTGAGGATTAATTTTATTATTGAACAACAACCATGTTCTCAATGAACCCAAAAAACTCATTAATATCAAAGCTGAATAGTTTTGGAAGTGGTTTTTAGTTTGTTTTTAGTTATAGCTATTTTAGGGGGATATCTGTGTGTGCAGGTGACTATTACTGTGCATAATTATTAGGCAACTTAACAAAAAACAAATATATACCCATTTCAATTATTTATTTTTACCAGTGAAACCAATATAACATCTCAACATTCACAAATATACATTTCTGACATTCAAAAACAAAACAAAAACAAATCAGTGACCAATATAGCCACCTTTCTTTGCAAGGACACTCAAAAGCCTGCCATCCATGGATTCTGTCAGTATTTTGATCTGTTCACCATCAACATTGCGTGCAGCAGCAACCACAGCCTCCCAGACACTGTTCAGAGAGGTGTACTGTTTTCCCTCCTTGTAAATCTCACATTTGATGATGGACCACAGGTTCTCAATGGGGTTCAGATCAGGTGAACAAGGAGGCCATGTCATTAGATTTTCTTCTTTTATACCCTTTCTTGCCAGCCACGCTGTGGAGTACTTGGACGCGTGTGATGGAGCATTGTCCTGCATGAAAATCATGTTTTTCTTGAAGGATGCAGACTTCTTCCTGTACCACTGCTTGAAGAAGGTGTCTTCCAGAAACTGGCAGTAGGACTGGGAGTTGAGCTTGACTCCATCCTCAACCCGAAAAGGCCCCACAAGCTCATCTTTGATGATACCAGCCCAAACCAGTACTCCACCTCCACCTTGCTGGCGTCTGAGTCGGACTGGAGCTCTCTGCCCTTTACCAATCCAGCCACGGGCCCATCCATCTGGCCCATCAAGACTCACTCTCATTTCATCAGTCCATAAAACCTTAGAAAAATCAGTCTTGAGATATTTCTTGGCCCAGTCTTGACGTTTCAGCTTGTGTGTCTTGTTCAGTGGTGGTCGTCTTTCAGCCTTTCTTACCTTGGCCATGTCTCTGAGTATTGCACACCTTGTGCTTTTGGGCACTCCAGTGATGTTGCAGCTCTGAAATATGGCCAAACTGGTGGCAAGTGGCATCTTGGCAGCTGCACGCTTGACTTTTCTCAGGTCAGGGGCAGTTATTTTGCGCCTTGGTTTTTCCACACACTTCTTTCGACCCTGTTGACTATATTGAATGAAACGCTTGATTGTTCGATGATCACGCTTCAGAAGCTTTGCAATTTTAAGAATGCTGCATCCCTCTGCAAGATATCTCACTATTTTTTACTTTTCTGAGCCTGTCAAGTCCTTCTTTTGACCCATTTTGCCAAAGGAAAGGAAGTTGCCTAATAATTATGCACACCTGATATAGAGTGTTGATGTCATTAGACCACACCCCTTCTCATTACAGAGATGCACATCACCTAATATGCTTAATTGGTAGTAGGCTTTCGAGCCTATACAGCTTGGAGTAAGACAACATGCATAAAGAGGATGATGTGGTCAAAATACTCATTTGCCTAATAATTCTGCACTCCCTGTATAGAGGGAGCGGCCTGCAGTTACACATAGAGGGAACGCCCTGCGGTTACACATATAGAGGGAACGCCCTGCGGTTACACATATAGAGGGAACGCCCTGCGGTTACACATATAGAGGGAGCGCCCTGCGGTTACACATATAGAGGGAGCGCCCTGCAGTTACACATATAGAGGGAGCGCCTGGGGTTACACATATAGAGGGAGCGCCTGGGGTTACACATATAGAGGGATCTCCTGCGGTTACACATATAGAGGGAGCGCCCTGCGGTTACACATATAGAGGGAAGCGCCCTGCGGTTACACATATAGAGGAAAGCGCCCTGCGGTTACACAATTAGAGGGAGCGCCCTGGGGTTACACATATAGAGGGAGCGCCCTGCGGTTACACATATAAAGGGAGCGCCTGGGGTTACACATATAGAGGGAGCGCCCTGCGGTTACACATATAGAGGGAGCGCCCTGCGGTTACACATATAGAGGGAGCGCCCTGCGGTTACACATATAGAGGGAGCGCCCTGCGGTTACACATATAGAGGGAGCGCCCTGCGGTTACACAATTAGAGGGAGCGCCCTGCGGTTACACAATTAGAGGGAGCGCCCTGCGGTTACACATATAGAGGGATCTCCTGGGGTTACACATATAGAGGGATCTCCTGGGGTTACACATATAGAGGGATCTCCTGGGGTTACACATATAGAGGGATCTCCTGGGGTTACACATATAGAGGGATCTCATGGGGTTACACATATAGAGGGATCTCCTGGGGTTACACATATAGAGGGATCTCCTGGGGTTACACATATAGAGGGATCTCCTGGGGTTACACATATAGAGGGATCTCCTGCGGTTACACATATAGAGGGATCTCCTGGGGTTACACATATAGAGGGATCTCCTGGGGTTACACATATAGAGGGATCTCCTGGGGTTACACATATAGAGGGATCTCCTGCAGTTACACATATAGAGGGATCTCCTGCGGTTACACATATAGAAGGAGCATCCTGGGGTTATAGGGTGTTGATGTCATTAGACCACACCCCTTCTCATTACAGAGATGCACATCACCTAATGCTTAATTGGTAGTAGGCTTTCGAGCCTATACAGCTTGGAGTAAGACAACATGCATAAAGAGGATGATCTGGTCAAAATACTCATTTGCCTAATAATTCTGCACTCCCTGTATAGAGGGAGCGCCCTGCGGTTACACATATAGAGGGAGCGCCTGGGGTTACACATATAGAGGGAGCGCCTGGGGTTACACATATAGAGGGATCTCCTGCGGTTACACATATAGAGGGATCTCCTGCGGTTACACATATAGAGGGAGCGCCCTGCGGTTACACATATAGAGGGAAGCGCCCTGCGGTTACACAATTAGAGGGAGCGCCCTGGGGTTACACATATAGAGGGAGCGCCCTGCGGTTACACATATAAAGGGAGCGCCTGGGGTTACACATATAGAGGGAGCGCCCTGCGGTTACACATATAGAGGGAGCGCCCTGCGGTTACACATATAGAGGGAGCGCCCTGCGGTTACACATATAGAGGGAGCGCCCTGCGGTTACACATATAGAGGGAGCGCCCTGCGGTTACACATATAGAGGGAGCGCCCTGCGGTTACACAATTAGAGGGAGCGCCCTGCGGTTACACAATTAGAGGGAGCGCCCTGCGGTTACACATATAGAGGGATCTCCTGGGGTTACACATATAGAGGGATCTCCTGGGGTTACACATATAGAGGGATCTCCTGGGGTTACACATATAGAGGGATCTCCTGGGGTTACACATATAGAGGGATCTCCTGGGGTTACACATATAGAGGGATCTCCTGCGGTTACACATATAGAGGGATCTCCTGGGGTTACACATATAGAGGGATCTCCTGGGGTTACACATATAGAGGGATCTCCTGGGGTTACACATATAGAGGGATCTCCTGCAGTTACACATATAGAGGGATCTCCTGCGGTTACACATATAGAAGGAGCATCCTGGGGTTATAGGGTGTTGATGTCATTAGACCACACCCCTTCTCATTACAGAGATGCACATCACCTAATGCTTAATTGGTAGTAGGCTTTCGAGCCTATACAGCTTGGAGTAAGACAACATGCATAAAGAGGATGATCTGGTCAAAATACTAATTTGCCTAATAATTCTGCACTCCCTGTATAGAGGGAGCGCCCTGCGGTTACACATATAGAGGGAGCGCCTGGGGTTACACATATAGAGGGAGCGCCTGGGGTTACACATATAGAGGGATCTCCTGCGGTTACACATATAGAGGGAGCGCCCTGCGATTACACATATAGAGGGAAGCGCT
>NC_069509.1:198578794-198636294 GCF_027579735.1 Bombina bombina
TACGATAACCGCTTTGTTCATAGATAGCCTATCATATACTACAATTTACTAGGGGTAATTCAAAATCGAAAATTATCAAGTCTAATTCAGTTAAATGTGACCAGCTCATCAATGTGCCCAGTCAGGGCATCCACAAAAAACCGCATATCGGTTAAGCTACTAGTTGCCATGGCGCCCGCAAATGCACACCGGCTGCTGGCAGGGGTTAAAAATAATTACATTGCCAATCGGTTAAGACTGGCATACATCTACCACCCCATGTAGAGAACCACTACATATATGGACCAAAGACTAACGGAGTAAAAGTAACACAACATGTCTAACATATAACATATTGGAACCAGGAGGGCTATACAATATGTTGACGTAATATATCTACATAGATGGTTAATCCCTAGAGTGTCTGTCTCAATAACCTAAGCTCCTCAGGGGGAAGAATAGATACATTGGATGATCTAAAATATAGGTACATCACCTATAAAAGAAACAATGATACAAAGATTATGTTAAACCCAACAAATTGCCAATACATAGTGTGATCACAAATACTAAATCAACACACAAAATCAACTCATGACCAACAAACAAAGATGAAATACATAAAACATAAAACAAATTAAATAACAATAAAACAAGTAAAAGTAAAATAAGATACAAATAGAAGAATGAAATAAACAAACCAAATAAGATAAAGGAAATAAATGAAATAAACTATAATAGAATAAAACAGAATAGGGTGAAGAAAAAATAAAATAAAATAAACATAGAGTGATCAATAGGAAGAGAAACCACAGCCAGAGATAACAGCAAAAGAGAAAACTCCCAGAGATAAGAACCCGAAGACAGTTAACATGGGGGAAAAAAAGGAAAATGAAGGCAAAAATCAGAGCCCGAAAGCAGAAACAACAGAGTGTAAAAAAGAGGTAAGGGAAAGGGGGAGAAAAATGAGACAAAGGTCACCTGAATAAATGAACAGGTATAAATGGATCATGGACTCTCAGATACTCAAAGGTAATACAAGGATCAAAGTATGTCCATCTGAGCTCCACAAGATCCATCTGATAGGATCATCTTGGTAGAGTCATCTTAATCATAGGTCCCCTGGGTTCACAGAAAACAATGCCAGTCCAAACTGACATTGAGGCCCCTCGGGCGTAGTGTATTCAACTTGTACATCCACTTGGATTCTAATTGTAGTAATGTCCGGTGTCTATCCCCTCCTCTTGGAGGTACAGGTACATGATCAATGATCTTGAACCTTAAGTCCTGTACACTATGTCCACTGGTGGCAAAATGGTGTGCCACTGGTTGGTCACTTCCTTGGTTCCTAATTGCAGCTCTGATCGCTGATCTATGGTTGGCCATGCGGGTGCGGACGTCGTCAGCTGTTTTTCCCACGTAAAAAAGCCTGCACGGGCAATTGATGAGATAGACCACAAAGGGTGTAGTGCAAGTGAGGTAATGGTGTATCTTGTAATTAAGATTCTTATCCGGATGGCGAAAGGTGGCTCCAGGGATCATGGAGTGACATGTAGTGCACCCTATACATCGAAAACATCCCATCTTATTATGAGATAGCCAAGTCTTATTATCATAACAATGTAGTGGGTCGGTCACCACCAGTTGGTCTCTCAGGTTTCGATTTCTTTTAAACCCCACTCTCGGGCTATCCCAGTCTCCAAATGGTAGTGTGGGGTCACTTTGAATGATATGCCAATGTAACTTTAGGTTGTGTCCAATATGCTTAGTATCCGGACAATATTTTGTTGTAAAGGTCATACGATTAGTAGCCACTCTCTCCTTTTCTTTGGCCTCATCTTGTTCACCCATGCATTCAAGCAAATATTGCCACTTGTATCCCCTGGCCATGAATTTCACCGCCATGTCCTGGAGCTGTGTTTTCTTGGTCTCATTGTTGGTATTGTTTCTAGTCACTCTGGACATTTGGCCTTTGGGGATGGCTCTCAGTAAAGATGTGGGGTGACAGCTATGTGCATGTAGCACAGAGTTCCTGTCCGTTGGTTTCTGATACAATGTAGTTCCAATGCCATTGCCATCCCTAAAGATGCATAGGTCTAAGAACTCAACTTTGTCTTCACTGAAACACATCTTGAATTTGATGGGCTGTTCTAATTCATTCAATTCAAGGAACCATTTCTGCAATGATTCCCTTGAACCCCTCCACACCATGAACAGATCATCTATATACCGCTGGTATATAGCTATTTCTTCTTTCTGGAACACCTTCATAATTTCTTCCTCATAAAATTCTATGTATAAGTTTGCGAATGAAGGGGCAACATTCGAACCCATGGCGGTTCCTTTTATTTGGCAATAGTAGGACTTCTCGAATCTGAAATAATTCAGCCTCAGGCTCAATTCAAGAATCTGCAATAGAAAATGAGCAGGTGGACCCACATAAGGGTATCTATTCAGTGCTCTTGCAACCCTGTTGATGCCCTCTTTTTGTGGTATAACTGTGTAAAGACTATTTACATCGGCAGTGACTAATAGCCACTGGTCCTCCAGCCTTACATTCTTCAATTTCTCTAACAAGTCCATAGAATCTCTGGTATATGATCTCATATTTTTGACAAGAGGCTGTAGAAAGAAGTCCACAAACTGGGACAATGGTGATGTGATGGACTCACGGGCAGACACAATGGGCCTCCCTGGTGGTTGCGTTTGGTTCTTGTGTACTTTAGGTAGGGTATACAATATAGGGCATTTAGGATATTCTGTTATTAAAAAGCCTGCTATCTTCTCATCAATCCATCCCTGCATCACGCCCTCCTTCACCAAAGTATCAATTTCTTTCTGGAATTCCTTTGTCGGATTTCTTTGGAGTTGTGAATAAGTCATGGTGTCACTAAGTTGGAGCATAATATCTGATCGGTAGTAATCATAGTTCATTATCACGGTGGCTCCCCCTTTATCCGCTGGGCGGATGATTATCTTGGTGTCTGTAGCCAGAGTTTTTATGGCTGAAAATTCTATCTTTGTCAAGTTGTTTCTGAATTCCGGCTTAATTGCCATATTGGTATCATTTTGTACCAGGCGAGAGTATGTTTTTATACTCTAATTGTAGCCAGTGGGATCAAACTTACTGGCTTTATGAAATTGCATATCAGTTTCAGAGGCTATGCTATTACTAAAATGTTCTTTGAGTCTTAGTGATCGCTGGAATTTTTGTTGATCTATCCACAGATCAAAAGGGTCACCAATTTTGGTGGGTACAAAATTAAGTCCCTTATTTAAAAGCTGGATCTCTGGCTCTGATAGACCACGATCACTGATGTTGATAACCAAGTTATTATTCATTGGTGTAGTGGTGGAGGTTGGTGGGGGAACGGTGGTCTGCCTCTGACCACCTCTTCTTGGATGGCGCCTAGTGCTTACGTCACAGCATGGCCGTGAGGAGCGTGTTCCTAGCTACAACGCAGTGCTCCACGCAACTGAATATACCAAAACAGGTATTTGAACATTGATTAGATTGATAGAGTTTGTATTCCTTTTAGTAACATAGTTTAATCGTAAGGATTGGGATGTTTCTGTGAACTTTGATTTCTATGGTTGAACCCAAATACGGTCCGTGATGTTTATGTTATCTGGTGCCCATCTAGGTTGTTTTTATTAACACTAATAATCACTTGACACTGCACGTATCACAGTTTTTGTAAAGTTCACCTCAACCAGGGTGTTAGATGTGTGATAGATGTATATATATCACGATTTTGTGATGATAATGTTTTGATGCCATTATAATTTAGCACATTATGAGAATTAATGTACCTTTCATGTTTAACTGTTCACATCAATTGCTCTTTATAATGATTTATGTATACAGAGCTCTTCTGTTTTGCACTTTGGCCTAGGCTTTAGTCAGCCAGTACCTGTTTATTGAGGATCACCATGACAACTGTTTTTGAAATTTGGCGCAATTTTCTCACTGAGGGAGGGGCTTATTTTGTTTAAATTTTCAGTTGAATGCATCTTTTGTTTGTCTGAGGAAGGGGAGTGTGTCCCCGAAACGTCACGCTTGATTTATTAAATATTCACTAAAAGACCAGAGAGTGCTTTCCTTCATTTATATATACATATCTGCTAGCACCCTGGCATCTAATATTCTGGAAGTGAGAGTGCTCTCATTGAATCTATATATATATATATATATATATATATATATATATATATATATATATATATATATACACACACACACACACACACACACACATATATACAGGGAGTGCAGAATTATTAGGCAAGTTGTATTTTTGAGGATTACACACACACACACATAAATATATATATATATATATATATATATATATATATACACACACACACACATATATATATATATATATATATATATGTGTGTGTGTGTGTATATATATATATATATATATATGTGTGTGTGTGTGTCAAAAGAAGGACTTGACAGGCTCAGAAAAGTAAAAAATAGTGAGATATCTTGCAGAGGGATGCAGCACTCTTAAAATTGCAAAGCTTCTGAAGCGTGATCATCGAACAATCAAGCGTTTCATTCAAAATAGTCAACAGGGTCGCAAGAAGCGTGTGGAAAAACCAAGGCGCAAAATAACTGCCCATGAACTGAGAAAAGTCAAGCGTGCAGCTGCCAAGATGCCACTTGCCACCAGTTTGGCCATATTTCAGAGCTGCAACATCACTGGAGTGCCCAAAAGCACAAGGTGTGCAATACTCAGAGACATGGCCAAGGTAAGAAAGGCTGAAAGACGACCACCACTGAACAAGACACACAAGCTGAAATGTCAAGACTGGGCCAAGAAATATCTCAAGACTGATTTTTCTAAGGTCTTATGGACTGATGAAATGAGAGTGAGTCTTGATGGGCCAGATGGATGGGCCCGTGGCTGGATTGGTAAAGGGCAGAGAGCTCCAGTCCGACTCAGACGCCAGCAAGGTGGAGGTGGAGTACTGGTTTGGGCTGGTATCATCAAAGATGAGCTTGTGGGGCCTTTTCGGGTTGAGGATGGAGTCAAGCTCAACTCCCAGTCCTACTGCCAGTTTCTGGAAGACACCTTCTTCAAGCAGTGGTACAGGAAGAAGTCTGCATCCTTCAAGAAAAACATGATTTTCATGCAGGACAATGCTCCATCACACGCGTCCAAGTACTCCACAGCGTGGCTGGCAAGAAAGGGTATAAAAGAAGAAAATCTAATGACATGGTCTCCTTGTTCACCTGATCTGAACCCCATTGAGAACCTGTGGTCCATCATCAAATGTGAGATTTACAAGGAGGGAAAACAGTACACCTCTCTGAACAGTGTCTGGGAGGCTGTGGTTGCTGATGCACGCAATGTTGATGGTGAACAGATCAAAACACTGACAGAATCCATGGATGGCAGGCTTTTGAGTGTCCTTGCAAAGAAAGGTGGCTATATTGGTCACTGATTTGTTTTTGTTTTGTTTTTGAATGTCAGAAATGTATATTTGTGAATGTTGAGATGTTATATTGGTTTCACTGGTAAAAATAAATAATTGAAATGGGTATATATTTGTTTTTTGCTAAGTTGCCTAATAATTATGCACAGTAATAGTCACCTGCACACACAGATATCCCCCTAAAATAGCTATAACTAAAAGCAAACTAAAAACTACTTCCAAAACTTTTCAGCTTTGATATTAATGAGTTTTTTGGGTTCATTGAGAACATGGTTGTTGTTCAATAATAAAATTAATCCTCAAAAATACAACTTGCCTAATAATTCTGCACTCCCTGTATATATATATATATATATATATATATATATACACACACACATATATATATACATATATATATATATATATATATATATATATATATACATATACACACACACACACAGAGAAGAGAGGACCAAGTTGCAACCTTGCAAATCTGTTCCACAGAAGCTTCATTTTTAATGCCTAGGAAGAGGAAACAGCCCTCGTAGAATGAGCCGTAACTCTCTCAGGAGGCTGCTGTCCAGCAGTTTCATAAGCCAAGCGAATGATACTCTTCAGCCACAAAGAAAGAGAAGTAGCCGTAGCTTTCTGCCCCTTACGTTTTCCAGAGAAAACCACAAACAGAGCAGAAAACTGACGAAAATTCTTAGTCGCCTGTAAACAGAATTTCAATGCACGCACCAAGCCCAGATTGTGCAGCAGACGTTCCTTCTGAGAAGAAGGGTTAGGACATAAAGAAGGAACAACAATCTCCTGATTCATGTTCCGATCTGAAACCACTTTAGGGAGAAACCCTAACTTAGTACGCAAAACTACCTTATCTGAATGAAAAATAAGGTAAGGGGACTCATACTGTAATGCCGAGAGCTCAGAAACTCTACGAGCAGATGAAATAGCAACAAGAAACAAAACCTTCCAAGATAACAACTTAAAGGATTACTAACTTTTGCATTTTTTACTCAAAACGAAACACACATTTCAAAACATACATATAATTATTAAATAACTAACCTATATTCATTGTAAAACTAAGCTGAATAACGGCATAAAGATATCTCTTACTAATTCATCCTGACGTCACCTAATCCAGCCCTCCAATATGGGCAGTACATTTCGAAAAGCACTAACCTATTGTATCTCCTTCTTTTGCATATAATTAAGAGCCGATTACTGCATTTTTTTTAAAGACTCCAAGGAGGAGTAACCGGCTTAAACACAGGCCTGATTCTGACCAATGCCTGACAGAACGATTGCACGTCTGGTACATCCACCAGACGTTTATGTAACAAAATAGACAAGGCAGATATTTGACCCTTTAGGGAGCTTGCCGATAAACCCTTCTCCAAACCCTCTTGGAGAAAAGACAAAATTCTATGGCCTAGATTTAGAGTTCGGCGGTAAAAGGGCTGTTAACGCTCCGCGGGTTTTTTTCTGGCCGCACCATAAATTTAACTCTGGTATCGAGAGTTCAAACAAATGCTGCGTTAGGCTCCAAAAAAGGAGCGTAGAGCATTTTTACCGCAAATGCAACTCTCGATACCAGAGTTGCTTACGGACGCGGCCGGCATCAAAAACGTGCTCGTGCACGATTCTCCCATAGGAAACAATGGGGCTGTTTGAGCTGAAAAAAAAAATAACACCTGCAAAAAAGCAGCGTTCAGCTCCTAACGCAGCCCCATTGTTTCCTATGGGGAAACACTTCCTACGTCTGCACCTAACACCCTAACATGTACCCCGAGTCTAAACACCCCTAACCTTACACTTATTAACTCCTAATCTGCCGCCCCCCGCTATCGCTGACCCCTGCATTACACTTTTAACCCCTAATCTGCCGCTCCGTAAACCGCCGCCACCTACGTTATCCCTATGTACCCCTAATCTGCTGCCCTAACATCGCCGACCCCTATGTTATATTTATTAACCCCTAATCTGCCCCCCACAACGTCGCCGACACCTGCCTACACTTATTAACCCCTAATCTGCCGAGCGGACCTGAGCGCTACTATAATAAAGTTATTAACCCCTAATCCGCCTCACTAACCCTATCATAAATAGTATTAACCCCTAATCTGCCCTCCCTAACATCGCCGACACCTACCTTCAATTATTAACCCCTAATCTGCCGACCGGAGCTCACCGCTATTCTAATAAATGTATTAACCCCTAAAGCTAAGTCTAACCCTAACACTAACACCCCCCTAAGTTAAATATAATTTTTATCTAACGAAATAAATTAACTCTTATTAAATAAATGATTCCTATTTAAAGCTAAATACTTACCTGTAAAATAAATCCTAATATAGCTACAATATAAATTATAATTATATTATAGCTATTTTAGGATTAATATTTATTTTACAGGCAACTTTGTAATTATTTTAACCAGGTACAATAGCTATTAAATAGTTAAGAACTATTTAATAGTTACCTAGTTAAAATAATAACAAATTTACCTGTAAAATAAATCCTAACCTAAGATATAATTAAACCTAACACTACCCTATCAATAAAATAATTAAATAAACTACCTACAATTACCTACAATTAACCTAACACTACACTATCAATAAATTAATTAAACACAATTGCTACAAATAAATAAAATTAAATAAACTATCTAAAGTACAAAAAATAAAAAAGAACTAAGTTACAGAAAATAATAAAATATTTACAAACATAAGAAAAATATTACAACAAGCCCCCCAAAATAAAAAATTCCCTACCCTATTCTAAAATACAAATATTACAAGCTCTTTTACCTTACCAGCCCTGAACAGGGCCCTTTGCGGGGCATGCCCCAAGAATTTCAGCTCTTTTGCCTGTAAAAAAAAACATACAATACCCCCCCCCCCAACATTACAACCCACCACCCACATACCCCTAATCTAACCCAAACCCCCCTTAAATAAACCTAACACTACCCCCCTGATGATCTTCCTACCTTGTCTTCACCATGCCAGGTTCACCGATCCGTCCTGGCTCCAAGATCTTCATCCAACCCAAGCGGGGGCTAGACATCCACTGAAGAAGTCCAGAAGAGGGTCCAAAGTCTTCCTCCTATCCGGCAAGAAGAGGACATCCGGACCGGCAAACATCTTCTCCAAGCGGCATCTTCTATCTTCTTCCATCCGATGACGACCGGCTCCATCTTGAAGACCTCCAGCGCGGATCCATCCTCTTCTTCCGACGACTAGACGACGAATGACGGTTCCTTTAAGGGACGTCATCCAAGATGGCGTCCCTCGAATTCCGATTGGCTGATAGGATTCTATCAGCCAATCGGAATTAAGGTAGGAATTTTCTGATTGGCTGATGGAATCAGCCAATCAGAATCAAGTTCAATCCGATTGGCTGATCCAATCAGCCAATCAGATTGAGCTCGCATTCTATTGGCTGATCGGAACAGCCAATAGAATGCGAGCTCAATCTGATTGGCTGATTGGATCAGCCAATCGGATTGAACTATATTCTGATTGGCTGATTCCATCAGCCAATCAGAAAATTCCTACCTTAATTCCGATTGGCTGATAGAATCCTATCAGCCAATCGGAATTCGAGGGACGCCATCTTGGATGACGTCCCTTAAAGGAACCGTCATTCGTCGTCTAGTCGTCGGAAGAAGAGGATGGATCCGCGCTGGAGGTCTTCAAGATGGAGCCGGTCGTCATCGGATGGAAGAAGATAGAAGATGCCGCTTGGAGAAGATGTTTGCCGGTCCGGATGTCCTCTTCTTGCCGGATAGGAGGAAGACTTTGGACCCTCTTCTGGACTTCTTCAGTGGATGTCTAGCCCCCGCTTGGGTTGGATGAAGATCTTGGAGCCAGGACGGATCGGTGAACCTGGCATGGTGAAGACAAGGTAGGAAGATCATCAGGGGGGTAGTGTTAGGTTTATTTAAGGGGGGTTTGGGTTAGATTAGGGGTATGTGGGTGGTGGGTTGTAATGTTGGGGGGGGGGGTATTGTATGTTTTTTTTTACAGGCAAAAGAGCTGAAATTCTTGGGGCATGCCCCGCAAAGGGCCCTGTTCAGGGCTGGTAAGGTAAAAGAGCTTGTAATATTTGTATTTTAGAATAGGGTAGGGAATTTTTTATTTTGGGGGGCTTTGTTATTTTATTAGGGGGCTTAGAGTAGGTGTAATTAGTTTAAAATTGTTGTAATATTTTTCTTATGTTTGTAAATATTTTATTATTTTCTGTAACTTAGTTCTTTTTTATTTTTTGTACTTTAGATAGTTTATTTAATTTTATTTATTTGTAGCAATTGTGTTTAATTAATTTATTGATAGTGTAGTGTTAGGTTAATTGTAGGTAATTGTAGGTAGTTTATTTAATTATTTTATTGATAGGGTAGTGTTAGGTTTAATTATATCTTAGGTTAGGATTTATTTTACAGGTAAATTTGTTATTATTTTAACTAGGTAACTATTAAATAGTTCTTAACTATTTAATAGCTATTGTACCTGGTTAAAATAATTACAAAGTTGCCTGTAAAATAAATATTAATCCTAAAATAGCTATAATATAATTATAATTTATATTGTAGCTATATTAGGATTTATTTTACAGGTAAGTATTTAGCTTTAAATAGGAATCATTTATTTAATAAGAGTTAATTTATTTCGTTAGATAAAAATTATATTTAACTTAGGGGGGTGTTAGTGTTAGGGTTAGACTTAGCTTTAGGGGTTAATACATTTATTAGAATAGCGGTGAGCTCCGGTCGGCAGATTAGGGGTTAATAATTGAAGGTAGGTGTCGGCGATGTTAGGGAGGGCAGATTAGGGGTTAATACTATTTATGATAGGGTTAGTGAGGCGGATTAGGGGTTAATAACTTTATTATAGTAGCGCTCAGGTCCGCTCGGCAGATTAGGGGTTAATAAGTGTAGGTAGGTGTCGGCGACGTTGTGGGGGGCAGATTAGGGGTTAATAAATATAACATAGGGGTCGGCGATGTTAGGGGTAGCAGATTAGGGGTACATAGGGATAACGTAGGTGGCGGCGATTTGCGGTCGGAAGATTAGGGGTTAATTATTTTAAGTAGCTTGCGGCGACGTTGTGGGGGGCAAGTTAGGGGTTAATAGATATAATACAGGGGTCGGCGGTGTTAGGGGCAGCAGATTAGGGGTACATAAGTATAACGTAGGTGGCGGTCGGCAGATTAGGGGTTAAAATGTTTAATCGAGTGGCGGCGATGTGGGGGGACCTCGGTTTAGGGGTACATAGGTAGTTTATGGGTGTTAGTGTACTTTAGGGTACAGTAGTTAAGAGCTTTATAAACCGGCGTTAGCCAGAAAGCTCTTAACTCCTGCTATTTTCAGGCGGCTGGAATCTTGTCGTTAGAGCTCTAACGCTCACTGCAGAAACGACTCTAAATACCGGCGTTACAAAGATCCCATTGAAAAGATAGGCTACGCAAATGGCGTAGGGGGATCTGCGGTATGGAAAAGTCGCGGCTGAAAAGTGAGCGTTAGACCCTTTAATCACTGACTCCAAATACCAGCGGGCGCCCAAAACCAGCGTTAGGAGCCTCTAACGCTGGTTTTGACGGCTACCGCCGAACTCTAAATCTAGCCGTATGAATCTATGAATCTGAACTCTACTCCACAAGTAGCTTTTGAATTCACACCAATGCAGATATTTATGCCATATCTTATGGTTAATCTTTCTAGTCACAGGCTTACGAGCATGAATCATGGTCTCAATGACCAACTTCATGCTTAGATAAAATTAAGCGTTCAGATCTCCAAGCAGTCAGCTTCAGAGAAACTAGATTTGGATGAAGGAACGGCCCTTGAAGTAGAAGGTCCTTCCTCAATGGAAGTCTCCAAGGTGGAAGAGATGACATCTCCACCAGGTCTGCATACCAGATCCTGCGAGGCCACGTCAGTGCTATGAGGATCACCAACATCCTCTCTTGTTTGATTCGAGCAATGACTCGAGGAAGGAGAGCGAACGGGGGAAATAGGTATGTGAGACTGAAAATCCAAGGTACTGCCAGAGTGTCTATAAGTACCGCCTGAGGATACCTTGACCTCGACCCGTACCTCGGAAGCTTGGCATTATGCTGAGATGCCATGAGATCCAGCTCCGGCTGTCCCCATTTGAGAATCAAGCTGGAAAACACTTCCGGGTGGAGTTCCCACTCCCCCGGGTGAAAGGTCTGTCTGCTCAGAAAATCCGCCTACCAGTTGTCCACTCCTGGGATGTGGATCGCCGACAGGCAGCAGTTGTGAGACTCCCCCACTGAATTATCTTGGCTACCACTTCCATGGCCAAGGAACTCTGAGTTCCCCCCTGATGGTTGATGTAAGCCACTGAAGTTATGTTGTCCGACCGGAACCTGATAAACCAGGCCGAAGCTAACTGAGGCCAGGCCAGAAGAGCATTGAAGATTGCTCTCAGCTCCAGAATGGTTATGGGTAAAACAGACTCCGACCGAGTCCATGTCCCCTGAGCTTTTAGAGAGCCCCAGACTACTCCCCATCCCAGTAGGCTGGCGTCCGTTGTCACAATCACCCAGGTGGGTCTGCGGAAACAGGTCCCCTGGGAGAGATGATCCTGAGACAACCACTAAAGAAGAGAATCCTGTTCCAGATGTAATCGTGGACACAGATCCACATAATCTCCGTTCCACTGCCTGAGCATGCATAACTGCAGAGGCCTGAGGTGGAAACGGGCAAACGGGATGATGTCCATGGCTGCTACCATCAGACCGATTACCTCCATACATTGAGCCACTGATGGCCGAGGAGAGGACTGAAGAGCTAAACAGGAATCGAAAATATTTGATTTCCTGACTTCTGTCAGAAAAATTTTCACTGATAAGGAATCTATTATGGTCCCCAAGAAAACTACCCTTGTAGTTGGAACTAAGGAACTCTTTTCCAAATTCACCTTCCATCCGTGAGATTGCAGGAAGGATAACAACATTTCCATGTGGGATTTTGCTTGTTTAAAGGATGGTGCCTGAACCAGAATGTCGTCCAGATAAGGCGCCACTGCAATGCCCCGCAATCGAAGCACCGCCAACAGGGATCCCAGAACCTTTGAGAAAATTCTGGGATCTGTGGCAAGGCCGAATGGAAGAGCCACAAACTGGAAGTGTTTGTCTAGAAATGCAAAACTCAGAAACTTGTGATGATCCCTGTGGATGGGAACATGCAGGTATGCATCCTTTAAATCTACCATTGTCATAAATTGACCCTCTTGATCCAAGGGAAGAATGGAGCGAATAGTTTCCATCTTGAAGGACAGTACACTGAGGAATTTATTTAGACTTTTGAGATCTAAAATTGGTGTGAAGGTTCCTTCTTTTTTGGGAACCACAAACAGATTGTAGTAGAACCCCAGACCCTGTTCCTGCATTGGGACAGGAACTATCACTCCCAGGTCGGAAAGGTCCCGAACACAGAGTAAGAATGCATCTTTTTTTACCGGGTCTACAGATAATCTTGAAAGCAGAAACCTGCCCCTGGGAGGAAAGGTCTTGAACTCTAGCTTGTATCCCTGGGACACTATGTCCACCGCCCAAGGATCCTGAACATTCCGAACCCAAGCCTGAGTGAAGAAGGAAAGTCTGCCCCCTACAAGATTCGGTCCAGGATCGGAGACAGGCCCTTCATGCTGCTTTTGAGTCAATAGCGGACTTCTTGGATTGTTTTCCCTTGTTCCAAGATTGGTTGGGCCTTCAGGAAGGCTTGGACTGTTCCTGCTTGGAAGAAGGAGAGGAAGACTTACCCTTGAAGTTTCAAAAGGAACAAAAATTACTCTGACATCCATTCTGCTTATTCCTCTTGTCCTGAGGGAGGAAATGGCACTTTCCTCCCATAATGTCAGAAATTATTTCAATCAAACCCGGCCCAAACAAGGTCTTTCCCTTGTAAGGGATAGCTAAAAGCTTAGACTTAGATGACACATCTGCAGACCAAGATTTTAACCATAAAGATCTGCGGGCCAGTACGGCAAAACCGGAAAGCTTTGCTCCCAGTTTAATAACCTGTAGGGAAGCATCCGAAATAAAGGAATTGGCCAATTTAAGGGCCTTGATCCTATCCAGGATCTCTTCAAGGGGAGTGTCTGTCCGAATAGAATCAGACAACGCATCAAACCAGTATGCTGCCACACCGCAGGTTGCCACTGTAAACCCTGGTGTACATACATTTTCTTGAGTAACCCCTCTAATTTCTTGTCCATAGGATCCTTAAAGGAACAGCTATCTTCTATGGGAAAAGTGGTCCTCTCAGCTAGCATGGAAATTGCCCCTTCCACCTTGGACACCGTCTGCCAAGACTCCTTGACAGAGTCTGCTACAGGAAACATCTTAAATATAGGGAATGGAGAAAAAGGGGATAGCCGGTCTCTCCCATTCCCTAGCAATAATCTCTGTAGCTCGATCTGGTACAGGAAAAACCTCCTCCATGGAAGGTATATCAAAATACTTGTTTAGTTTACTAGACTTCTTAGGATTGACTACAACAGTAGTGTCGGAGTCATCCAGGGTAGCTAAAACCTCCTTAAGTAACAAACGGAGGTGTTCGAGCTAAAACCTGAAAGATACAACTTCAGTATCAGCAGAAGGAATTGCACTGAGTCTGAGATTTCACCCTCACATGCTACTGAAGTATCGTCCTCCTCAGACTTCTGGGAGGGGACATTCGGAATAGCCACGCCTGTGTCAGCAACCTTACTCACTGATTGTTTACATTTCCTCTTGCGCTTTCCCTGTAGCATGGGAAAAGCAGACAACACATCAGATACCGCTGAGGACATGAGGGAAGCAATGTCTTGCAAAGTAACTACAGGTGGAGTAATAGAGAAAGCGCAGGGGAATGGCTGTGTGGACGATAAATTTTGGGACGCTTGAGGAGAAAGCTGCGGCATATCTTGAACATTGTCAGAAGACTCCTGAACAGCATCCGCCTTAGACAATGTCGGCTCAGGAAAAAAATCTATCCCTGTAACACATTATTTTTAAAGCTTTGAAATGAAGACTTTAAATGCTAAACAGCATTATAAACCTAATAAAATAATCACACAACACAGAATATATAATAAAACTAAGTTAAATGAACAAAAAAATTTGCTAAACAGTATTATAAACCTAATAAAATAATCACACAACACATACTTCACTTGCATTTTTCTGCAAACAGTTCTTTCTATGCATTCGAATCTGGACTGATTTATAGACAGGAAGATCTTGTTCCTTTGCAAACTGCTCAATAGCTCAGGTCTGGTTAAACTGATTAATTTAAGCTTGCTTGGCTTGCATATCTTTGCTGCAACACAAGCAGACAGCTCCACTTACTGGCTATTTTAATCAATGCACTGCTTCTCAATGCTTTTCAATAGCAGTCACATGACTGAAAAAAAAGGTTGTTATTCTGAAACGGTGCAAATTGAACCGTTGTAAACCGAGGGCCACCTGTATTACAGATATTGAGAGAAATTCTAAAGCTAGAAGGTTGAAGTATGCAAGTGAACCTAGGTAGGCTATCCCGGCCGTAGACAGCCCACCCTCCTCTGCACAAGATACTAAAACAACCTATAGGTACAGTGAAATGATAAAGAATCGCTATAAATGAGTTTAGATACAGCTAAACTATATATCAAGAGAGACATCAACAACCCTCAAGTATCAATCCCATGGCATCTACCATATAGTGTATTCATTTAGCTAGGTACAGTATTAAACCACAATTAGTGAAAATATGAGCTATAAATTCTATAACAACTGCCATAGACTGAGTGACATTAAACATTTGGATCTACTAGCAGATATCTTGCAGCTAAAGTAAAGCCTAAGCTTCAAGCTTATATTTTTCCCTGGGAAGATTACTATTAATAGAACAATTAAGATCTCATTTATCATTGGGTACATTATAGTACTGACTCAGGGGCATGGGCCCCATACCCCCAGGTCAAAAGTGAAATGTGCAGTTCCCTAGCATATAATATAAAAATATGACCAGTATAAAAAGAGTAAGGGGCTGGCAAATATGAACAGTATAGCTGCAGCCCAAGAACTACTATAATACTAAGTTTAGATCTTAGAGTCTCTATGAAGAGTGTAGAAGCACATAAACCTCAAGTAAGGGCATTGGTATCTTTAAACTAAACATTGTGTCAAGTTAAACATACGAAATTTATTCTATTAAAAAGGATAAACACAGCTAAACCAAGTGGTAGATATCTAAACAACAGAACTTGAGCACGGTGGTGTAATACATATACAAATAGTGGGTAAATCAGACTAGCAAGTGATCTCCTATAATGGAAATTATGGGCCATTTTAATAAACTGCTAAAGGCCTTGAATGAAAATAAACAAAAACCAAATAATACCAGCAATAGGATCGAGTCCATACATAACTAGTTCAGATAACTCCGATCACAGCGTGTACAACCTCTCCTCAGTCCACGGTATTTTAACCTATGCCAGCTTTTTGTGGGACATAGAGGTCAGTTGAAACCATTTTAGGAGCCCTCTGTATGGCGTGTTCGGATGGAGGTTCGTCCGCATAAGTTGTGGCCTCTCCGACAGAAGAGGTAAGTGTCTGTAATTTGTGGAATGTCACCAAGCATCGAAACGGCTCTACCCCCGACTGCAGGTGTCCCTGAGTCTTAGACTTCCAAGCCGTCGGATTATCTCCTGGAGCGGTGTAGCCGGCCTGATCCAATGCTCCATGCGCAATGTCCGGTCTATCCAGTCGGCTTCCCGCTGTCATAGGTACTGTGTCAAAGCCGCTCCAGGTGTCTCTAAGAGCAATTAAGGGGTACCTGGGTCCCAGAGCATCCCCACCTTTGGAGACAGTTGCAGAGGCAGATGTATAAGCACCATATTCTGCGGGCCTTACTTCAGTGGGTTGGAGGGTCCTCTGGAGTGTGAGTTCCACTGTAACTCGACAGACGTCTAGAAGGTTACTTATTTCCTGTATAATAAAGGATGCAGGCTCCATGTTACCGTTACTCATGAGTTGTCGTTATTAGAGGTAATACAGTTCCAATAAGTCGGATTCACTCCCCACACTGGGCGCCACGTGGAGGGGCAAAATGGCGACTTCCGAGATATCAGATCAGCCAAATAAGTGCTAAAAACTTGAAAGTCCGTCTGCAAAGTGCTTATCACTTAAAAGTGAAGTAGCCAGATCCCTGGAGCCTAGAAAGTAGCTGGTCACAAGTGTTAGAACAATCGCCAAATTAGCCTCTGTATATGATATAGTCAGAGCTATTGCAATGTGCGGCCATTCAGCTTCAGTGTCAGCTCCGCCCCCCCCCCCGAATCAAAGACTTGAACCAAGATGCCAATGAAATGGCAGAAGCCTTCTGATCTTTCCTGGAACCAGAAAAGATAACAAATAGACTAGAAGTCTTTCTAAAACCTTTAGTAGCTTCAACATAATATTTCAAAGCTCTTACTACATCCAAAGAATGTAAAGATCTCTCCAGAGAATTCTTAGGATTAGGACACAATGAAGGGACAACAATTTCTATACTAATGTTGTTAGAATTCACAACCTTAGGTAAGAATTTAAATGAAGTCTGCAACACCGCCTTATCCTGATGAAAAATCAGAAAAGGAGATTCACAAGAAAGAGCAGATAACTCAGAAACTCTTCTAGCAGAAGAGATGGCCAAAAGGAACAACACTTTCCAAGAAAGTAATTTAATATCCAGAGAATGCATAAGTTCAAACGGAGGAGCCTGTAAAGCCCTCAGAACCAAATTAAGACTCCAAGGAGGAGAGATTGACTTAATGACAGGCTTGATAAGAACCAAAGCCTGTACAAAACAATGAATATCAGGATGATTAGCAATCTTTCTGTGAAAAAGAACAGAAAGAGCAGAGATTTGACCTTTCAAAGAGCTGGCAGACAAACCCTTATCCAAACCATCCTGAAGAAACTGTAAAATTCTAGGAATTCTAAAAGAATGCCAAGAGAATTTATGAGAAGAACACCAAGAAATGTAAGTCTTCCAGACTCGATAATAAATCTTCCTAGACACAGATTTACGAGTCTGTAACATAGTATTAATCACTGAGTCAGAGAAACCTCTACGACTAAGAATCAAGCGTTCAATCTACATACCTTCAAATTTAATGATTTGAGATCCTGATGGAAAAATGGGCCTTGAGATAGAAGGTCTGGCCTTAACGGAAGTGTCTAAGGTTGGCATAGATCCGGATACCAAAACCTGTCAGGCCATGCTGGAGTCACCAGCAATACAAACGAACGTTCCATTAGAATTTTGGAAATCACTTTTGGAAGAAGAACTAGAGGCGGAAAGATATAAGCAAATTGATAATTCCAAGGAAACGACAACGCGTCCACTGCTTCCGTCTGAGGATCCCTGGATCTGGACAGATACCTGGGAAGTTTCTTGTTTAGATCTATTTCTGGAAGTCCCCAGATTTGAACAATCTGAAGAAATACCTCTGGGTGAAGAGACCATTCGCCTGGATGTAACGTCTGGCAACTGAGATAATCCGCTTCCCAATTGTCTACACCTGGGATGTGAACCGCAGACATTAGACAGGAGCTGGATTCCGCCCATACAAGTATCCGAGATACTTATTTCATAGCCTGAGGACAGTGAGTCCCACCTTGATGATTGACATACGCCACGGTTGTGACATTGTCTGTCTGAAAACAAATAAACAATTCTCTCTTCAGAAGAAGCCAGAACTGAAGAGCTCTAAAAATCGCACGGAGTTCCAAAATGTTGATTGGTAATTTCGCCTCCTGAAATTCCCAAACCCCCTGCGCTGTCAGAGGTCCCCATACAGCTCCCCAACCTGAAAGACTTGCATCTGTTGAAATCACAGTCCAGGTTGGACGAACAAAAGAGGCCCCTTGAATTAGACGATGGTGATTCAACCACCAAGTCAGAGAAGATCGAACATTGGGATTTAAGGATATTAATTGTGATATTTTTGTATAATCCCTGCACCACTGGTTCAGCATACAAAGCTGGAGAGGTCTCATGTGAAAACGAGCAAAAGGGATTGCATCTGATGCAGCAGTCATGAGACCTAGAATTTCCATGCACAAAGCTACCGAAGGGAACGATTGAGACTGAAGGTTTCGACAAGCTGAAACCAACTTCAGACGTCTCTTTTCTGTTAGAGACAAAGTCATGGACACTGAATCTATTTGAAAACCCATAAAGGTTACCTTTGTCTGAGGAATCAAGGAACTCTTTGGTAAATTGATCCTCCAACCATGTCTTTGAAGAAACAACACAAGTTGAGTAGTATGAGATTCTGCAGAATGTAAAGACTGAGCAAGTACCAAGATATCGTCCAAATAAGGAAACACCGCAATACCCTGTTCTCTGATTACAGAGAGAAGGGCACCGAGAACCTTTGAAAAGGTCCTTGGAGCTGTAGCTAGGCCAAACGGAAGAGCAACAAATTGGTAATGCTTGTCTAGAAAAGAGAATCTCAGGAACTGATAGTGATCTGGATGAATTGGAATATGAAGATATGCACCCTGTAAGTCTATTGTAGACATATAATGCCCTTGCTGAACAAAAGGCAGAATAGTCCTTATAGTCACCATTTTGAATGTCGGTATCCTTGCATAACGATTCAATATTTTTAGATCCAGAACTGGTCTGAAGGAATTCTCCTTCTTTGGTACAATGAATAGATTTGAGTAAAACCCCAGACCCCGTTCCAGAACTGGAACTGGCACAATTACCCCAGCCAACTCTAGGTCTGAAACACATTTCAGAAACGCCTGAGCCTTCACTGGGTTTACTGGAATGCGTGAGAGAAACAATCTTCTCACAGGCAGCCTTACCTTAAAACCTATTCTGTATCCTTGTGAAACAATGTTCTGAATCCAAAGACTGTGAATCGAATTGATCCAAATATCTTTAAAAAATCGTAACCTACCCCCTACCAGCTGTGCTGGAATGAGGGCTGCACCTTCATGCGGATTTGGAAGCTGGTTTTGACTTTCTAAAAGGCTTCGATTTATTCCAGACTGGAGAAGGTTTCCAAACGGAAACCGTTCCTTTAGGGGAAGGGTCAGGCTTCTGTTCCTTATTCTGACGAAAGGAACGAAAACGATTAGCAGCCCTATATTTACCTTTAGATTTTTTGTCCTGAGGCAAAAAGGTTCCTTTCCCCCCAGTAACAGTTGAAATTATAGAATCCAACTGTGAACCAAATAATTTATTACCTTGGAAAGAGAAAGCAATGTTGACTTAGAAGTCATATCTGCATTCCAAGATTTAAGCCATGAAGCTCTTCTAGCTAAAATAGCTAAAGACATATACCTGACATCAATTCTAATGATATAAAAAATGGCATCACAAACAAAGTTATTAGCATGTTGAAGAAGTTTAACAATGCTATAAGCATTATGGTCTGACACTTGTTGCGCTAAAGCCTCCAACCAGAAAGTGGAAGCTGCAGCAACATCAGCCAAAGAAATAGCAAGTCTAAGAAGATTACCTGAACATAAATAAGCTCTCCTTAGAAAGGATTCAAGCTTCCTATCTAAAGGATCCTTAAAGGAAGTACTATCCGCCATAGGAATAGTAGTACGTTTAGCAAGAGTAGAGATAGCCCCATCAACTTTAGGGATTTTATCCCAAAACTCTAATCTATCAGATGGCACAGGGTACAATTTCTTAAACCTTGGAGAAGGAGTAAATGAAGTACCCAGACTATTTCATTCCCTAGAAATTACTTCTGAAATAGCATCAGGGACTGGAAAAACTTGTGGAATAACTACATGAGGTTTAAAAACCGAATTTAAACGCTTAGTAGATTTAGTATCAAGAGGACTAGACTCCTCCATATCTAATGCAATCAACACTTCTTTAAGTAAAGAACGAATAAACTCCATCTTAAATAAATATGAAGATTTATCAGTGTCAATATCTGAGGCAGAATCTTCTGAACCAGATATATCCTCATCAGAAACAGATAAGTCAGAATGATGGCGGTCACTTAAAAATTAATCTGAAATATGAGAAGTTTTAAAAGACCTTTTACGTTTACTGGAAGGAGGAACAACAGACAGAGCCTTCCTAATAGAATTAGAAACAAATTCTTTTACATTAACAGGGACATCCTGAACATTAGATGTTGAAGGAAAAACAACAGGTAAAGGATTATTACTAATGGAGACATTATCTGCGTTAGAAAGTTTATCATGACAACTAACACAAACTACAGCCGGAGGAACAGTTACCAAAAGTTTACAACAAATGCACTTAGCTTTGGTAGAACCAACATCAGGCAGCGTCTTTCCAGAAGTAGATTCTGATCCAGGGTCAGGTTGTGACATCTTGCAATATGTAATAGAAAAAACAACATATAAAGCAAAATTATCAAATTCCTTAAATGACAGTTTCAGGAATGGGAAAAAATGCAAAATAAACAAGCCTCTAGCAACCAGAAGCAACAAAAAAAATGAGACTTAAATAATGTGAAAAAAAGTGGAAACAAGTATGACGCCCACATTTTTTGGCACCAAGTATGACGCCCACATTATTGGCGCCAAGAGCAACGCCCATATTTTTTGGCCCCAAATATGACGCCACATCTTCTGGCACTGAAAACGACGCCCCCATTTTTTGGCGCAAAAAAACGTCTGAAACACACATGCGTCAAAAAATGACACAACCACGAACAAACTTCCGGCGTCAACTATGGCGCCGGAAATGACAAAATTTTGCGCCAAAAAAGTTTGCGCCAAAAATTACGCAATAAATTGAAGTATTTTCTGCCCCCGCGAGCCTAACAGCTCGCAGGGAAAAAAGTCAATTGAAAATTTTAAGGTAAGAAAAAATATTTATTCATATGCATTATCCCAAAATTATAAAACTGACAGTTTGAATGAAGGAATACGGATTATCCTGAATCATGGCAAATATAAGTTTAAACACATATATTTAGAACTTTACATATAAAGTGCCCAACCATAGCTTAGAGTGTCATAAATAAAATAAGACTTACTTACCCTAAGACACTCATCTACATATAGTAGATAGCCAAACCAGTACTGAAACGAGAATCAGTAGAGGTAATGGTATATAAGAGTATATCGTCGATCTGAAAAGGGAGGTAGGAGAAGAAATCTCTACGACCGATAACAGAGAACCTATGAAATAGATCCCCTAGAGGAAGACCATTGTATTCAAATAGGCAATACTCTCTTCACATCCCTCTGACATTCACTGCACTCTGAGAGGAAAACCGGGCTTCAGCCTGCTGCGAAGCGCATATCAACGAAGAATCTAGCACAAACTTACTTCACCACCTCCATGGGAGGCAAAGTTTGTAAAACTGAATTGTGGGTGTGGTGAGGGCTGTATTTATAGGCATTTTAAGGTTTGAGAAACTTTGCCCCTCCTGGTAGGAATGTATATCCCATACGTCACTAGCTCATGGACTCTTGCTAATTACATGAAAGAAAGTAACAATAAAAACACCACCTACTGAGCCTCTTCCCCAGTGCCTGCTATTGCTGCCAATAATAAATGCTCGCCCTAGCAATAGGCGAAAGTCTCTTGTCCCACAATCATATTTTTTTTTAAGGAAGATACATTTAATGTTACCTTTAAAAAGAAGAGAAAACAACAAAGGCGCTCTTGACTGTCTATGAAATATAATATAATCAGCACCATATGACCGATCATATACCCCTGGGATCAGCTGCCTCAAGGCTATGCACAGTTTCTGCATTTTTTTTTTATTATTTTTTTTTATTTTTTTTTGCTTTTTCAAAGAAGCTTTATTAATGTTCAATGAGAGTTACAAAAAAAGAAAGAAATCAAATAAGGCATCGCAGCAAACACAGCATAACAAAATCAACATATATAACTTAACATTACATTTGGAAAGACATAGCAGACCATGTACAAATAACCAAGTTCTTTCATCGAACAACCTAGAAAACAGAATTAAAGTGCTTGTTACAGAAGCATTAGTTATTTTGTTGTGAAGAAACTTATTTCCCAGCAGCAATGCCTGAACCAGCCAAGCCAGCGCCTAAGAAGGGCTCCAAGAAAACTGTAACAAGTATCATTTCATAAAGGGTTAACTCTGTTCAGTTTTGAGAAAACTATTTTCTGAGGCAGGTTTCCTAGCATATTGTGTACTGTAATTAAGTTTGTGATAAGCATTCACTGCTAGGTGATAAGAAGGACTCAATTGTTTTCTTGTGTGTACTTGTTATCTGCGGTGGCCTGTCCAAGGGCTTTGTCTAAATGTGTGATGGGGGATTTTATGCTTCCCCCCCTGGGAGTGCCCTGTGTGCATGTAACCTAAATAAAAAAGCAGGCTGGGCATCCCAGTCCTCAGTTCTTGGTTGTCCCTCAATCGCAGCGTTGACTCGTTTTTGTGGGCAGAAGGGTATCCTAGCTGTACTACAGCTAAGGGGGATTATTCTACATTTGCGAGACTCATATAGAATACTATGGAAAGCAGTTTCTCCCCTCTTCAGCAATAGGAATCCAGGCTACTAAGCGGTCCATCTCTCAGCGAGACTAAGGGTAACCGTAACATTTGGCGGCAGCGGTGGGATTTTTCCTGGATTTCCTAGGAGAGGTACAGAACGGATGGAGAGCGCTTACGAAAAATTGAAGCGTACAACCCTAAAGGATTTACTTGAAAGCAGAGGGGGGTACGCCAGCAACCGGCCGAGGAGAGAGCTGATCGCAGAATTGACCGAACTGGATCAGAGCTTCACAATGGCGGAAACACCGACCACGATTAGTGACGAAAAAACCAGGATTGTTCGGGAGAGGCTCTCACTGTACGGGCCGAACCCCTCCATGGAATTGGTACAGCAGTTGATGGCGGAAGCGGACAAGGATATACGAGAGACTCGAGCCCACGAACTCAACCTAGCGAACGCACACCGCAATGCTGAAGCCCCGCAGGTAATCATCCCTGTCGAAAATGCTGGGAGGCCCAAGATACCCTATGCGGCATTTCGACCCTTCCTAGAGAGCGAGACAGGGATTGATGAATATTTGGCGGACTTCGAAAGGCAATGTGCCCTGCACCAGATTCCCAACAGGGAGTGGCCCACGATATTGTCTGGGAAACTATCCGGGCGAGCCCTGGAAGCCTTTCGTACTCTGGGTGCTGAGGAAGTGACACAGTATGAGCTAGTTAAGGAGACACTGTTGCGACGGTACGCAGTAACTCCGGACGCGTATCGCCGACAGTTTCGGGGCACGAAAAAGAAGCCTAACGATACCCATATGGAATGGGCGCACCGAATGCGGAGAGCGGCAAATCACTGGATGAGCGGAAGTAAAGCGGTGACTGGTGAGGAAATTTTACAATTGTTTCTCTTAGAACATTTTTATAATGGCATGGAACAGCAAGGGAAGGAATGGCTGCGAGACAGGCGACCTTCTACCTTAGAAGAAGCAGCCAAATTGGCCGATGAACATTATGACTCCCGTCTTCACGAACCCAGAGAGGTTTACCGTGCACCCCCTCGTGCTGAATTCCGAGCCCCGGTGCCCGCAGGGCCCGCCCGACACCCAGGACCACCCAATAACAGCTCTGAGCGTCCCAGACCGACTTGCCACCGATGCAAGCAACCAGGGCATTTCATGGCTAGCTGCCCCCTTAATACGCACCAGACACCCAGGAATTACAATTACCCCTCTGGGGCATATCGTCCGGCCCGGACCCTCTGTGTTAACCAAGAGGCCCCTATGGAGGAATATTTGGGGCCGCTTCACGAGGCGGACCCTGTATATGCTGCCTCAGATAACCGCCAGCACCATCGGCAGAAGGTATGGCTCGAGGGGCGATCTACCGAGGGATTGAGAGACACAGGGGCTACTATCACGCTGGTACAGAGTCATTTGGTGCCAGAGCACAAGCGATCTGGACAGACTGTGGCCGTTAGAGTGGCGGGGGGGGGATGTGTACAAAATTCCAACAGCTAAAGTGCATCTTGATTGGGGAGCGGGAAAGGGGGCTGTGAACGTGGGCATAATGGATAATTTACCTGCCGAAGTACTACTGGGCAATGATTTGGGCCCCATGACTTCTGCCTATGCTCCAGTATGCAACAACGAGGCGGACCCAGTGACTACACGGGCCCAAGCCCGGACGGAGCGAGAACTCTCACCAGTGCGGGAGACACAGGTAAGACCTACCCCGACATTGCCTGACATGTTAGGCCCCATACCCTGGGACACCCCAGATGCTTTCGAGACAGAGTCTAAGACTGACCCGACCTTACAAAAGTACCGGGAACGAGCAGAGACCGGAGGGGGCGGGGCAGATAATGAAACATTCTTATGGGAAAAAGGGAAACTATACCGCTGGACAGAGAAAAGGGGACAGCGTAGGCGACAGCTGGTAGTGCTCCACAAATACCGTCAAGAAATCCTCAAGATAGGCCATGACATCCCCTTAGCAGGCCACCTAGCTGTAACCCGTACCCTACACCGCATTACTCACACGTTCTTTTGGCCAGGGGTACACGCCGACGTTAGAACTTACTGTAACACCTGCGATGTGTGTCAACGAGTAGGAAGGCGAGGCGATCACCCTAAAGCCCATCTAGTAAATATGCCCATTGTAGAGGAACCCTTCAGCCGGGTTGCTATTGACCTAGTGGGACCACTGGCTACCCCTAGTCCCTCCGGTAAGCGCTACATTCTTACCGTAGTGGACTACGCTACCAGGTACCCAGAGGCTGTCGCCCTATCCAACATACAAGCGGATACGGTAGCGAATGCACTAGTACAGGTGTTCTCCCGGGTAGGATTTCCAAAAGAAATCCTATCCGACCGAGGCACCCAATTTACGGCTGAATTGACCCAACAACTCTGGCAGGTTTGCAAAATTAAGTCCCTCCTGAGCTCCCCATACCACCCCCAGACGAACGGGCTGTGTGAGAGGTTCAATGGGACCCTCAAGCAAATGCTCAAGACGTTCACTCAGGAATACCGAGACTGGGAACGCTTCCTGCCGCACCTCCTTTTTGCTTATCGGGAGGTGCCCCAGGAAACGACAGGGTTCTCTCCCTTCGAGTTGCTCTACGGAAGAAAGGTACGGGGACCCCTAAACCTGATCCGGGAGCACTGGGAGGGAGAGATGGAGACTGACGGTGTCCCCATTGTGCCATACGTGCTGGAACTCAGGGACCGAATGGAGCAATTAGCCAAATCCGTGCGGGCTAATCTCCAGTCGGCCCAGAGAAGACAGAAAGTATGGTACGATCGGGGGGCCCGAAAGAGAATCTTTACCATAGGACAAAAGGTGTTAGTACTTAAGCCGGTGAAGACAGACAAATTGCAGGCGTCCTGGCAGGGCCCCTACCAGATCGTAGAGAAAAGGGGAGACACCACTTATGTGATAGCTAGCTGCCACGACAACAATCTTAGAAAGACATTCCATGTAAACATGCTCAAGGAATATTTTGAGCGACCAGAGAACGTGACGGCCATATGTTGTTCCCCTCAGGAAGGCCCCGACAGTCTACCCATTCCAGACCTATTAGAAAAGAGTCTCCCCACAGGTATAGTGGCTCAGGTTCAGATAGGAGACCGACTTAGCCCCACTGAAAGGGAGCAGCTCAACCAACTCCTACAGTCCAAACACCTCACCTTCTCCCCGAAGCCAGGGTACACTACTTTAACCACCCACCAGGTAGATACTCCGGGACAAGCTCCCTTGCGCCAGGCTCCGTACCGAATCCCCGAAGCAGTTAGGATAGGAATGAAGAAGGAGATCGATGAGATGCTCCAACTCGGGGTAATTGAGCCCTCCGATAGTCCCTGGGCCTCCCCAGTTGTCTTGGTGCCCAAGAAAGATGGGACCACCCGGTTCTGCGTAGACTATCGGAGGCTCAATGAAAAGACCGTGACGGACGCTTACCCCATGCCCAGGGTAGACGAGCTACTCGATCGTATAGCCAGGGGAAATTACCTGACCACTATTGACCTCTGCAAAGGTTACTGGCAGATTCCCCTGGCCCCGGAGGCTATCCCCAAGTCGGCATTCGTCACCCCATTCGGCTTATATCAGTTTAGGGTAATGCCGTTTGGGATGAAGAATGCCCCAGCTACATTCCAGCGCTTGGTGGATAGGCTCCTGGATGGCTTCCAGAGTTTTGCTTGCGCCTACCTGGACGACATAGCGATCCACAGTGAGTCATGGGAGGACCACTTAGCTCACATAGGAATGGTTCTGGATCAGATCCGGGCTGCTGGCCTGACTCTGAAGCCAGAAAAATGCCACTTTGGGATGGCCGAGGTACAGTACCTGGGTCACCGGGTGGGGTGTGGAAAGCAGCGACCAGAGCCGGCCAAGATAGAAGCTGTCGCCAATTGGCCCACCCCCATCACTAAGACTCAGGTCCTAGCCTTCCTGGGCACGGCAGGGTACTATAGACGGTTCGTACCAGACTACAGCACACTTGCCAAACCCCTGACTGACTTGACCAAGAAGAACTTACCTCGACAGGTCCTGTGGTCTCCCCACTGTGAAACGGCTTTCCAGGCTCTCAAAAATGCTCTAATTAACGCTCCTGTCTTGGCGGCTCCAGCCCTTAACAAACGTTTTATCGTCCACACAGATGCTTCCATGTTCGGGCTGGGAGCCGTCCTCAGCCAAGTAGGCGAAGATGGAGGGGAGCATCCAGTTGCCTACATCAGCCGGAAGCTCCTGCCCCGCGAAGTCAGCTATGCAGCGGTCGAAAAGGAGTGTTTGGCTTTGGTGTGGGCATTAAAGAAATTGACTCCCTATTTATATGGGCAGGAGTTCACTCTGGTCACCGACCATAACCCGTTGGTGTGGCTGAACCGGGTCTCTGGAGATAATGGCAGGCTATTACGTTGGAGTTTATCGTTGCAACCCTTCAATTTCACCATTACTTACAGACCTGGGAAACAGAATGGCAACGCCGACGGGTTGTCCAGACAAACCGACCTCAGCCCCGCATAACCAGCGGTCTGGACAGCCTTAGTCTGCCCCGAAAAGGGGTCAGACCGTGTCTGCCAGAGTGTTCCACAGAAAGGGAGCACTGTTACAGAAGCATTAGTTATTTTGTTGTGAAGAAACTTATTTCCCAGCAGCAATGCCTGAACCAGCCAAGCCAGCGCCTAAGAAGGGCTCCAAGAAAACTGTAACAAGTATCATTTCATAAAGGGTTAACTCTGTTCAGTTTTGAGAAAACTATTTTCTGAGGCAGGTTTCCTAGCATATTGTGTACTGTAATTAAGTTTGTGATAAGCATTCACTGCTAGGTGATAAGAAGGACTCAATTGTTTTCTTGTGTGTACTTGTTATCTGCGGTGGCCTGTCCAAGGGCTTTGTCTAAATGTGTGATGGGGGATTTTATGCTTCCCCCCCTGGGAGTGCCCTGTGTGCATGTAACCTAAATAAAAAAGCAGGCTGGGCATCCCAGTCCTCAGTTCTTGGTTGTCCCTCAATCGCAGCGTTGACTCGTTTTTGTGGGCAGAAGGGTATCCTAGCTGTACTACAGCTAAGGGGGATTATTCTACATTTGCGAGACTCATATAGAATACTATGGAAAGCAGTTTCTCCCCTCTTCAGCAATAGGAATCCAGGCTACTAAGCGGTCCATCTCTCAGCGAGACTAAGGGTAACCGTAACAGTGCTGCTAAGGACAAATTGTCTCTGACAAAATAGAAGTACAGAATAAGAATTTAGGGAGGGGAAGAAAAGTAAGGAAGGAGGAGAAGGAAAATAGGGAAGGGGGGGGAGCGGGTATCGAGGCGCCGGGTAACTGAAAGAAGCTAGCCTTATATTGTGTAGACCAGGTCAGTCTGTGGACAGGAGGTTGGGTTTCCAGAGCGTATCGTGGTTATGTTTCCAATCTGCCCAAGTTAGCTCAAATAGATCTGAGTTACCTAATTTATAGAAGATATCTTTCTCCATAGTGTATAAGTAGGCCATCAAACTACATATAATAGACCAGTTCGGAGGGTGTTCTTTCTTCCAGTCACATGCTATAGTGTGTTTAATTGACATGAAAAGATATATGCATATGTACGAGTGATGTTTTGGAAGGGAGTGTATTCCTATGTGTAGTAGGGCTACCGCAGGCGATCTGTGAAGATATATGCCTAATTTTGACAATACCAGAAAGCAAGTGTTCCATAGGGGGCGAAGCTTGGGGTATTCCCACCAAATATGCGTTGTGTTACCCCTCTGGCCACAATTTCTCCAGCAGTCCGGAGATGCACTCGAAAACATTTTGGATAGTCTGGTGGGGACATAGCACCAGTGCGCCAATAATTTGTAGTAGGTTTCGTACAGGGTGGTACAATGAATAGCCTTTTGCGTAAGTTCTACATTTAAACCCTTTTTCTGGAGTGAAATACGACATGTGAATTACTTTCAAACGGGACTCCCTCCAGGCTGAGGAAAGAGTTGTTTGCATAACAACTTGAATTGAAGAATGTAATAATTTGGGATCTAGTTCTTGCATTAATAGTGCAGCCCACTTGATACATAGCTTATGCAGGTTCAATGTTCCCCGGTCTGAGACTAGGGCATTATACCCTGGAGTAATTGACATGCGTCCATTTTTAACTAGTACCAACCAATTTTCGATATTTCCCAATGACCAATTCCAGCCGTGATCAGTTATCAGTTTTTGAGCGTAATGTCTCGCTTGAAGATAAGCAAAGAAATTTCTTTGTGGAAGATTAAATTCATGCCTAAGGGAATCAAATGTTTTAACACATTGTCTTTCCAAGTCTATTATTTGTATTACATTAACAAGACCCTCATGCTTCAATTTTGAAAAGAGTACTGAATTTAGACCTGCTGGGAATTGAGGATTCCCCAGAAGTGGAAGATATCTTGAGACTCGGTATTCTATAACTAGCCTATTACACATCTTTTTCCAAGCCAAAATTGGGTTATATATAGATCTCAATTTCTTTAATGCAGGAGGTATAAAACCAACATTAGCGTAAATAAGTGCAACCAGAGAAACGGGATTTGTTATATTTTTTTCAAGATTGTTATTAGTAATGTAATCTTTTAAAATATCCAGTCTGTTACTATGCGAGCCAGAGAGACATAGTTATAAGCCTTAAGATCAGGTAAAGCTAGACCCCCATATTTTATGGGGAGATAGAGCTTCTGCAGGGAAATTCTAGACCTCTTGTTTTGCCATATAAAAGACCGCAAGGCTGAGTCAAAGGATGTCAGATCTTTTTTCCTAAGTATTACAGGAGTATTTTGAAGAATGTAGAGTATTTTTGGAAGTAAAATCATCTTGTAAGCAGCTATTCATCCCGAAAGGGACAGCGGTAAATTATGCCAGTTTTTAAAAGTATCTTTAATTTTATTTATAATTGGTGTAATATTTAGGGAGTACCATTTATCAGGGTTCGGAGATATCATAATTCCTAGATATCTAAATGACTCCTGGACTATGGAAAAAGGTATATTTATGCATGGTTCCTTAGTCTGTTTAATCCAGAGAAATTCTGATTTTGTGACATTCACCTAGTATCCGGAAAAAGATCCGAATTGTTGTAAAATTAGAAGAAGTCTGGGTATATTTGTTTTGGTGTTAGTCATATAGATCAGAATGTCATCTGCATAAAGTGCAATTTTTGATTTGTGACTGCCTATTTTAATTCCCTCTAATTGCTGTCTTATTGATATGGCAAGCGGTTCAATAGCAATATCAAAAAGGAGGGGGGACAGGGGGCAACCTTGCCGAGTCCCTCGCCGCAGGAGAATATCCTGTGAGAGAGACCAGTTAACTATCATCCTTGTAGATGCTTTACGGCACAGATTTGTGACAAACTTAAGAAAATTGCCTTTCAGCCCAAATTGCTCTAGTGAAAATAGAAGATGGTCGTGCTGAACCGAGTCAAAAGCCTTCTCGGCATCTATGGCTAGAATTGCCTGATCCATGTTAGGCCCCTCCCCTAGTGAATCTGAACCATCATTTGTTCTAAAATAATCAATAATAAAGCATGAGTTCTCTGATTTTAGCGGACAAATTTCTATTCTTTATAAACACAGCTTGATCAGGGTTAATAATAAGAGGCAGTACTAATTGCAGCCGTTGGGCTAGTATGGAAGTTAAAAGTTTGTAATCTGAATTCATGAGAGCAATAGGTCTATAAGATTCCTTTAATACTGGGTCTTTCCCTTTTTTTAGAAGCAGCGTCGTGTAGGATGCTGAAAAATTTGCCGTAGGCTCATTGCCCTGCACATATATGTAATTAAATAGAGCAGTTACATAGGGTGTTATACTTTGTGAAATTATTTTGTAGAATTCGTTAGGGAGTGCATCTGGGCCAGGAGATTTATTAGAGGGTAAGTTTTTAATTGTGTTGGCCACTTCTAAGTTGGTTATAGGAGAATACAACTGTTCTAGTGCATCCGAAGGTATTAAGGGATGCAAAATCTTTTTCCAAAAGTCATCTCTTTGTGTGGTATTCAGAGGTTCAGAGTTATATAAGTCAGTATAATAGTTAAAAAAGGTTCTGGTAAGGTCTTCAGAAGACCTAACTTTTTGACCATTAACATTTAATGCGTCTATCATCTGAGAGCCCTTTTCCTGTTTAAGAAGTTTTGCCAGCAGTTTACCTGATTTATTCCCATGCCTATGTAATTTTGCAGAGAATCTGATATCCTTTTGTGTTGATTTAAACAACAGCAATGAGTCCCTTTCTCCTAACTCTGCGATATACTTAGCCCAGTTTAGCTGTGTGCTTTCGATTAAATAAGAGTTATACGCATTTGTCACTGCACGTAAAAGCTCATTCTCCCTTTTTTTTAAGTTTTTTGCTTCGTGTGATGGTGTATGCCAGAATTTCTCCCCTTAAGACCGCTTTTGCGGTTTCCCAAAATAAGTCAGGGCGATTCAGAGCTTCCGAATTAAATGTCATGTATTCCCTGAATTTTATTTCCAACCAATTTTTGAACTTAACATCTGATGCCAGGTATGTAGGAAAAAAAATCGATTATTCCTTAAATGGGAGGCGTCTATTTGAAACTCAAGGGAAATAGGAGCATGATCTGAAATGACTATAGGTGAAATTTGAGCAAAAACTTTCCGTTTACATAAACGTTCATCCAGTAAAAGTAAGTCAATTCGTGAAAGCAATTTATGTGCTTTTGACATGCATGTGTAATCACGTGTATCGGGGTGTTGTAATCTCCAAATGTCATGGATTTTGAGATTATTGAACATTCTTAAAAACAATTTTGCCTCTAATTTGTCCCTTTTGGTCTTTTGAGTGGCTGAATTTTGCCGCATTCTATCTAGGGGGTATTGTGGGGCCATATTAAAGTCACCACCCATTATTAAGAAACCCTCTGCACATTCCATGAGCCTGGCTTGTAATCTTTCCCAAAATAACAAATTAAAAATATTCAGAGCATATACATTACATATGGTGTAAAGGGTATTGGCAATTTTAACCTTTAGTATAAAATATCTCCCTTCCCGGTCTGATTCAGTGCCTATCGTTTCATATTTGAGTTTCTTTCCCATCAGAATGGCCACCCCACCCTTGCGTTTCACACTAGGTGAAAAAAAAACTTCTTTTACCCAGGAAGACTTTAACTTGAGAACTTCTTCGGCTCTCAAATGCGTCTCTTGTAACAATGCAATAGACGTGTTCTCTTTCTTTAAATATATTATCATTTTTCTTTTAATGGGGGATGTAAGGCCGCCAATGTTCCAAGATATAATTTTAAATCTGGTTGCCGTACTAATTATTTACACGTAGGAGAGGGAGAGGGAGAGGAGAGAGGAAAAAAAAAAAATGAAGAAAGAGAAGAAAACATAATAAAAGGTTGAGAGTTTTGCCACACATACTCTCAACCAAACCAGACTGCAGGGGTTCAGCCATCATTAAAACGAGAAAAGGGAATAAAGGGAATTTAATGCATAGGGAAGAAACACAAAAAGAAACATAGGCATCTTTAGTTAACACCTATATCAGCATATCTCTACCTATTTTTCTGACTGATATTTACATAAAATTTACCTGCTGCTGTAGCGGTGTCAAAAAAATGAATATCATCATCGCATACCACTCGAAGCCTTGCTGGGTGTAAAATAGTAGCCCTTAACGAATGCTGTATAAACTTTATGCACCATGGGGCTAATTCCCTTCTTTTCATTGCAGTATCTACTCCATAATCCTGAAATATAAAAATTTGTGTACCCCCCAGAAAAACAGGTTGATGCTTTCGATAAAGTTGGAGGAAAGTTAGTTTATCCTGATAATTCAGGAATTTAACTATGATGGGTCTTGGTTTGGTTTTATTCAAAGCTACTGGGCCCAATCTATGGGCACGTTCTATAATTATATTTGGATAGTTTTCAGGAAACTGTAAGATTTGTGGCAATGTATTTGTAAAAAATTTAGTCAGGTTCTCAAACTGTTTTTCTTCTGGGATACCTATTATTCTTAGGTTATTCCTTCTAGCACGATTTTCTAAATCCTCAACTTTATTTTGCAGTTTAAGAATATTTGAGGTAGCTAACTCAAACTTGCTATTCTGAGTGGTAGTGAAGTCCTCTAGATCAGAAACTCTCTGTTCTACTTCGGAAAGTCTATTAGCAAATTGTTTAATTTCTGATGCGAGAAGTGCGATGTCTTGTTTTATCTCATGTTTTAAGGCATCTAGTTTAGGTGCAAGAGCTTCTGAGATGTTGCTAACTAAAGTTTGCATGTCATTGTGATCCTGTGTGATTAGTGTGTTACGCGGGGGTGTCTGAACCTCTGCAAGGGCCTCATTAGAGGTTTTGGTTTTTTTGTCCCTCTGTCTTGCTGCCATGACTGGGGGTGAAGATTTGTTGTGTGCGTGAAGAAATGTATCCATAAACTATAGTGAGAGTGAAAGAAAGAAAAAAGAAAAATATTGTGAGTGCAGCAAGGGAAGGAGTGCGTGAAGTGAAGGAAAAGTGAAAAGAAGGAAAAGTGAAAAGGAGGAAAAAAAAAAAAAGGGGAAGGGGGGGAGGGGAGAGGAATCTCCTGGTGAAAAGGGGAAAAAAGTGAATTTATTAATTTATTGATAGGCAGTCATAGAGTGAAACAGAAAGGGATCTTTATCAGTGTAAACTATGGCCTTGTGCTGCTTTTAATATAGGAGGTTTTAGTGAAGACTTAAGTTGTGTGTTTTTTCCACTTATCAATTAAGCAGCTTAATTGAAGATTTATTCAGCAGATGCCCTAAGCACTAACAGTTCCACATTCTAACTCAAAACATTATTCATGTCAGTTTTTACATTTCCTTATACTAACAAGACTTTTCTGGAGTTGTTATAATATATCTAGACAAACTTCTCCAAGGAAAGGTAATTCTAAACTGGATTAGCTACCTAAATTACAATCAAGCCTTTACATGTTTTATATTTATTTAGGCAGTTTACTCAGGGAGCTGAGGGGCTATATTCTCCAGACCTTGGTCATTAAGCACCTGTGATTTTATTTATTTGGTATCTATAATATTGGTGCTAAGAGACTAGCTTTTACCATGAGTAAATCATTAAAGAAACCAGTTAATAATATTTTGCACTAACACATGATACTTTACATGTTACTATCATGCGCACAGTAACATTTATAAGAAAATAAAAAGAGCAAGAAAAAATAAACAGCAAGGAGAACAAAAAACAGAAAAAAAACACAAAAAAAACCCAGTGTCCAGCAATCTTTGCACTTAAGGATATGCAGTTCAATTTGCTTGCATTTTGTCCCAGTATAACAGCTTTTTACTCGCCTCCATGATGAGACAAAATAGGAAAAAAAGCAACAGCCAGGCAAAAATTCCCAGATATCTAATGTATCACTGTGTTAAATTTTAATTGTAGCAAGTTCACTTTTGCTGGCACGACAGAAACTGCAGCTAGTGTTTCAGTTAAATTGTTGCAAAACGACTCATATACTTTACCGTCCTTAGCTGCAGCTGTGACCTGTAAGAGACCTCCTGGGAGACAAGCCCCCCTCACGCAGCACCGGTGGGAGGGGGGGTACCTATGCACAAACAATACCCGGCTGCTCTGCAATTTTTGCAACTTTGGTCAGAGGCGGAGAAGCAGGAAAAGGAAACTGACCAGAGCCGGACAGATTACCCCGCAGCAGTTTCTGACCCGGGTCCCTCACGCAGCACCGGTGGGAGGGAACTCCAGGATGAAGGAAACAACACTCCCAGATCTGCGCTACCTCTCGTATCTCCGCGATACCAGGATGGGCCACAGAACCTGCGGCAGGAACCAGGAGAAGGGCGAACCAACCGGGAGACAACGAGCAGGTCCCTGCTCCAGGGCAGGACCGCTCACAGGAAACAGCACCGGTCCCTCTTCCGCCTCTCAGCCCAGCGTCAAGCAGGTTTGATGAATCTTTTCCCGTGGCTGTAATATGTCCACTAAGCCTAGCGGTAGGGAAAGAGTTCCGTCCTCCGTTAAGCCCCACACTCAGTATACCAGGACAATGAGCAGTGAAAGCGTCTTATGGGGAAATCTCTGGGAAAGATATATACACCGTGCGTATACTGGTTACAGTTTGAAATTTGGGTGCTTTCCCCCTTGTCTTTTTGCGCTGCGAGTAATGTTATGGAGGTATAAAAATGGTGATCCTGTAGTTGCTGCTATGCAGCTTAGTGCATTGACAAGGCACTTTTGGATTCCGTTAGCGATGGTAAGGGCTATGCAGGCTACCCTAAGTCTGAGGGTTGAAGCGCTGTATCTCGCCAAACAAGCTTGCAGTGGAGCAAGGGATCAGAGCAGGTGTAGCACCTGACCATACACCTGGGCTCCTCCTCCGGAAGTCCCCCTTTTGCGTAAGTTCTAAAGAGCGCCCCCAAGTTTCTGTCCCTACAGAAATCCCTAAGAGGGACTCCCCTACCTTTGAAGATGGGCTAGTGTATCTGAGGATGGAGTACACCCTAATAGGGTGTAATGGGAGGACAGAGGCCTACGGAGTCTGTTACCCTGCTTCCAGAATGACTCCCAAGGGGTCAGCGGGCGGGCCAGCGTGGGCTTGAAATCCCAACTTAGCAAAAAAATTTTGATTCTGTGGTATTCGAACAATAAGTATCGCGGAAGAACAAGACCAGCTCCAAGCTGGGAGATGTGCTTAAAACCATCACACGGGGCGGTAAGCCAGAGGTCAGAGACTGTAGTGATCCCCAGCTGGGCCCATTTGAATGGGTGGGTATCCTGCTAACCCGTAAGAAGGCCAGCAAACTAAGTTATAGGGAAGGGTGTGGGGCTATATATGGAGAATGACAAAGTTTGTCCCAAGAATTTAGGCATTCGTGGACAATAGTATTTATCAGATCTAGTTCTCTGCGACAATGCTGAGGTGTCCAGATTAGGTCTCGAAGATCTAAGATAAAAGGCAATGAAGCCTGTTCAATGGCCCTCCATCTACATAAGGAGTGTTTAACTCCCTATTGTGCAACATGAGTGAGCATTGCTCCTTCATAGTATCTTACCACAGAGGGAGACCCTATACCTCCACAGTTCTTAGGGAGCTAAAGAGTTTTGTGTGCCACTCTGGGGGGCTTACCATGCCAGATGTGTTTAGTAAGTTCACTCTGAAATTGTAAAAGAATATGCTTAGGGACCTTAACAGGAAGACAACAGAACAGATATGTAAGCCTAGGTAGGAAGGATATTTTAACTGCTGCTATCCTGCCTAGCCATGAGACATGGGTCAAATTCCAATTTTTTTTGACGGATCGGAGCTCCTAAAATAATGGAAGATAATTATCCTTGACGACTCAATTTAAGTCACCAGATAACTTGACGCCTAAATGAAGGACTGAGGACTCCGTCCAGTTGAAGGCAAACTTTGACTTCAAAGGAGTTAATAGGGAGCTTTGGATGCCCTGGGTGTAGATATCAGTCTTTGAAAGGTTTAGCCTGTAATAGGAATGGGCATTGAAGGATTCTAAAATTTGCAGTAGTCTGGGAATAGTGAGTGCAAGATCTGATGAGAAGAGAGTAACGTTGTCTGCAAATAAGGCGATTTCATGTACAGTACCAAAAAAAGAGTCACTCCCTTAATTTGAGAATTGACTCTAATCTGCTCAGCTAGCGGGTCGATGGCCAACGAAAATAATAGAGGCGACAGGGGACAGCCCTGTCTAGTGCCATTTGTTATATTGAATGAAGTAGACTGGAAACCGAGTCCTCTCACCAGGGCAGAAGGGGCAGAATATAGAGCCTTAATTGCACTAATCAAGTCGCTGGGGAATCGGAAGACCTCGAGGACTTCCATAAAAACTGCCAGCGCATGCGGTCGAAAGCCTTCACAGCATCTAGTGAGATGATAGATAATGGCTTATGAAGACTAGTGGAGAGGCTGAGAATGTTCAAAAGGCACCGAGTATTATCAGGGCCTTCCCGTTTTGGGACAAATCCCACCTGATCAGGGTTAATGAGGTGCGGTAGGAGGTTTGCTATACAGTTAGCCAATAGTTTTGAATAGAACTTTATGTCGGTATTGATAAGCGATATTGGTCTATAACTGGCGCAGAGGGTGGGGTCTTTGTTAGGTTTTAATATCGTTATTATGGTCGCTTCAAGAAATTCTTTTTTGAAAGTGCCCTCTTTACGAGCTAGGTTGAAGAGCCTGAGAAGTAAGGGGGAGAGTTCCTGAATATAGATTTTATAGAAATGGACTGGAAAACCATCCGGACCAGAGGATTTAAAGGGCTTTGAATTTTTTAAATGTATTTATTTGTTTGGAGCTGCCGAAAAAGGCTCTCAAGGTAATACAACAAAAAAAACTAAGGAGCAACACCACGCAGTGTGTAAACATTTACATGTCATGAAACGAACAAATTTAAGACAATATCATGTACAAAGTAAAATAATAAAATAATATATATCAACACAACATCGCTATTTCATCCTTTTTTTCTCACTGCCATTCCAGCCCCGAGATGAAATAAAGTGATGCACTTGCAGGTAGGAATATAGGTCTTTACTTGATAGATCGAACTGGGATTTCAAATTATCAAAAGATATAATTACTCGTTCCTCTGTCAGAAATTGATGAACCAACTTAAGGTCTTTATTATGCCATTCTCTGAGTATCTTCTGGCAATTTCCCGGGGGGAATTCGGGGTTCCCCATCAGGGGTAAAAATTCAGAGAAGGTATAGTCTATACATATTTTGCCAAGCAAGAATTACACTTCCAACTGAAAGTAGCTTTTTTATAGTCCAAGGTATTTCTTTAAAATGAATATGCAACAAGGCTTTGAGTGAAAAAGGAAAGACTAAAGTATTCTCTATTTCTATTGTTGAAAACCAACTTGTACCTATAAGCCAATCGAGCGCAATTTTCCCTAGGGCTGCAACATTATAGAACTTTATATTTGGTAAAGCAAGTCCAGCGTCTTTCCGGGATTGCATCAATTTTTCTAATGCTATTCGCGATTTTTTCATATTATACCAAATAAATTGAGAAAAACTAGAGTTTAGTTTGCGTATATCCATATCGCTTAGTATTAACGATAAATTCTGTAAGGGAAAAAGAAGCCGGGGGAAGACAATTGTCTTAATAAGATTCACTCTAGCAGAGATTGATAGTGGAAATGTTGACCAAAGTTTCAAATCAGAATAGATTTTCTGTAATAAGGGATAAAAATTAAGCCCATACCATCTTGCGGGGTTTCTGTGCAGATAGATTCCAAGATATCTAAGGGACTCCAGCTCTTTAAACTCCGTATTAGTTATAGCAGGCCGTGTTTTGTATATCCACATCAACTCACTTTTATTATAATTCACTTTATAACCCGAGAATGTACTAAAAAAATTCAAACACTCTATGACTATAGGGATAGCTCTGGGAGTATTATATAAGAAAATTAAAATCTCATCTGCATACAATAAAGTTTTAAGAACCATCTTACCAATGGTGATCCCTTCTACGATATCTCTCAATCTTATAGCAAGAGGTTGGGCAACCTTGTCTTGTACCCTTTTTAAGTTTTATCCCGGGAGATAAATTATTGTTAATTAGCAGGTAAGATATAGGTGACTGGTAAATATTAAGGACAAACCTCACAAAATGATTTTTGAACCCAAATTTTTCGAGAGTCTGGAATAAGTATTCCCATTCTATAGAGTCAAAAGCTTTAACGGCATCAAGGGTTAGAAGGGCACAGTCATATTTGAAGAAACTTTCTGGCATTTGATCTTTATTCCATGTTTAATCTAATAATGTTATTACTTTCCGCATATTTTTAGATACATTCCTTGATTTCATGAACCCCGACTGATCTGGATGTATAATTTCATCAAGACAAACCATTAATCTAGCTGATAAAATAGATGATAATATTTTATAGTCCACATTAAGTACGGAAATCGGTCTATATGAGGCTGGATCCTCTATATCTTTATCTTTTTTAGGAATCAAAGAGATATTGGCAGCCGCAAAATATTCTGAAGGAGCGTTACCGTTCATAAAATAACTATTAAATAGTTTTTCTAAACTAGGTTTAATTTCTTCTACTAAGATTTTATAGTATTCTGCTGGTAAGCAATCTGGTCCAGCAGCTTTATTCAATTTTGCTTTTGCGATTGCATCCCCTATCTCTTGGCCGGATATAGGGGCATTAAGTTTCTCTAATAGATCTTGTGACACTCTAGGAATTTTTATTTGTGCCCAGTATTTTCCTAAATTTTGTGAATGACTAGTGCTCTTTGTATACAATTTTTCATAATAACAATATAATATTTTACTAATATCTGATACATCCGTATATCTCTTATCTTGATCTTTAATTGCTAATATATAATTTTTTTTATTTGTGGCTTTGACTAATTTAACGAGATATTTGGCTGAATAACCATAATGTCCCTTAAAGCGCAGATTTAATTTTATCTCTTCTTCGAAAGATTTCTGTTTTAAAAAGATATCTCTTTCCTGTCTGGCATTAACGTATCTCTCCCAGTGTATGTGGATTGGATTCCCAATATATTTCTTGTAGCTATTTCTAACTTGTTTTGACAATTGAGTTTCTCTCATATTATCTTTGCGTTTTTTTTTTTACACATATAAGCTTTTATAGTTTATTTTATTTTATTTTATAAACAGACACAATACAAAAAAAACAAAAAAAGGCAAATCAACACTCAAAAAATCGCTTAATATTAATACAGAAAGAAAATCTTAAGAAAGCTGAGGTTGAACCCGTGTATGGACCCATGCAAAAACCACTTGGTCCACTAGGATCTAATGGCATAATCTTCCTATCAGAATAACACTTGCTTACAACAGCCAATGACCATTCACCCAACATTGACAGTAAAAGGAAGGAAGGGAAAGAAGAAAAAAAAAAAAGGGATTACCTAAAAACCTCCTGTCCCCTCCACCCCTCCAAGGAGTCCCCCTCCATCCTATCACATTAAATTTGATTTATTTGTTTAAATTCCTCCCATTGGAAACGTATCAGCTGGAAAACCTCTTCTCTGCTCGATCTTAAATATGTATATTCTTCCAACAACAATAACTCATTAATTCTATCAATTAGCATTCCCTCCCCTGGGACATTTGGTTTTTTCCAGTTTCTGGCCAATAAGGATTTAAATGCATTTAATACATACATTATTAATTTGGCTCTTATTTTACCTATACCTTTAATGGGTTTATTTAATAGTGCTATGTATATATCCAACTCTAAATCCTCCTTCCCACTCAACTGCTGAATATATCCTGTAATTAGTTCCCACATACTTTTTACCCTGGGGCAATCCCACCATATATGTTGCATGTTACTTACTCCACCACAACCTCTCCAGCAATACTTGGAGGCATTAGGATATATGCTATGCAGCCTAGCTGGCGTTAAATACCATCTAGTAAGTATCTTATAATTTAATTCCTGGATGTTAGAGGAAGAAGATGATCTAGCTACATTAATGCATATAGACCGCCAGTCTGAGTCTTCTATTTGTCGTCCGGTCTCTATCTCCCATTTTTGCATATAACTCAGTTTTAAAAACTCTGTTGAATTGTTAAGGAGTTTATAACTGAATGAAACAGTTCTCCTAATTGGAGTTTCCGTATGACAAATTTTTTCAAAATTGGTCAGTTGTCTGACCAACTTTTCTTTCTCTAAATGGCATGCTACAAAATTTTGTAATTGCAGATACTTTAACCAATTGCCAAAAGTGCCATTGGTTAAATTTGACAGCTCCTGTTGGGGTTTGAGTTTCCCATTATCTAAAAATTGGTATATCGGTGTAGATTGAGTTAGATTTAGAGGGCTAGAATAACTAGCTATATGCCCGCCCTGAAACTCCACATTATTCGTAATCGGGAGGAGAGGTGAAGGTGTAGTTGAAATATGGGGATGCTCTGATGTGATTTTCCCCCAGGTTACAAAGATGTGCTTAATCATCGGGAACTGCATAATTTTTAGCGGTCTACTTTTGCTTGATGACCATATTAGTTTATTCATTGGTTGAGACGTTATGATATTATTTTCTAACTGTACCCACGCTTTATTCCTATGATTTATATGCCAATCTAGAATCCTTTGTAGAGTAATTGCTCTATGGTAATTTCTAATATTTGGCACACCTAGCCCTCCTTCTGATCTTGTCTTATACAGTATAATAGCTTTGATTCTTGGTTTAGTTTGGTTCCAAATAAAATAATTTATAATTTTCTGAAGTTTAGTACAATAGGTATAGGGAATATTAATAGGGATGGTCTGAAAAAGATATAGGATGCGTGGGAGGATATACATTTTAACAGTATGTATGCGCCCTAGCCATGATATCATTTTAGATCTCCATAAATTCTAACTGAATTTTAGCGGCTAACACAGAATAGTTTTCTGAAAAAAGGCGTGTATCATCAGCTTATAATTGAACCCCTAGATATTTCAGGGAAGAATCTTTCCAGACATATGTATTGCTCGCCTTACATTCACGATAGTCCCTAGATGACATTACAAGTTTAAGTGCTTCCGATTTAGTTTTATTAATGAGGAAATTCGAATAGCTTCCAAATTCCTGCAATATCTGATCTAATTTTTTAATAGATCTGACCGGGTCTGATATTGTGAGTAACACGTCATCCGCGTATAAAGATATCTTAAATTCTTGGGACCTTATTTTTATGCCAGAAATATTTTCATCCGAGCGAATTTTTGCAGCTAGAATCTCCATGGAAAGGACAAATAATAACGGGGATAGGGGACAACCCTGTCTCATTCCGTTTGTGATGTGAAAAGACTCCGAAAGTACCCCATTAATTTTTATTTTAGCCGATGGGAATGCATAGAGATGGAAGATACGTTGTATCATTTTTTCCCCAAAACCAAATTTATTCAGTGTTAATCTTAGAAAAGACCAGTCTAGCCGGTCGAAAGCCTTTTCTGCGTCCAATGAGAGCATAACCGACGGGATCTTATGTAATTTAACATACTTTATTAAATATAGAGCCTTGATGGTATTGTCCCTTGCTTCTCTACGTGGTACGAAACCTACTTGATCTAAATTTATAATTTCTGGTAAAACTTTATTAATTCTGTTCGCTATAAGTTTGGCATATATTTTTACATCATTATTCAATAGAGAAATAGGTCTATAGCTTGCTGGAATTTTAGGGTCTTTACCAGGTTTATGTAAGACAATAATCTTTGCTTCTAGCATTTCCTTTGCTAAAAGGGGTTCTGAGCTTGTTGAATTGAAATATAATAAAAGTTTTGGTGCCAGAGACTCACTAAATGTTTTATAATAATTAGAGGTAAAACCATCTATTCCTGGGCTTTTCCCAACGGCAAATTCTTTAATGGTCTGTATGATCTCTTGTAGGGAGAAGGGTTCGTCTAACATAACTTTTTGAGAGTCCGTTATATTGGGAATCTTTGTTTCATTGACATATTTAGCTTTATCTGATAAAATTCTTTTATCTTCATTTTGTTTGTCCAGATTGTATAGTTGTTGGTAATAACTTTGGAATGTCTTGGCAATATCCTGACTCCCTACCTTGGGGGTCCCGTCTATTATTTTAGCTACATATGTTTGTAAGGTTCTTTTTTTTAATGCTCGAGCTAATAATCTACCGGCTTTATTACCACCGTTAAAAAATACTTTTTTAATCTGTAACGCTCTCCGTTGTACTCCCCTCTCCAAAAACCCGTTTAAATCTTCCCGTTCTTTTTTAAGGGAGTCTGCTAATTGTTTATTATATGGGTCCTTCTTATGCTTATGTTCTGCCCTGGAAAGTGACTCTAGTAAGCGTGTATATTGTTCTCTATTTCGTCTATTTACTCTAGCTTTATATTTTATGAACTCACCCCTTATTACTGCTTTATGAGCAGCCCACCACGTACTAGGGGAAGTATCTTCTATGGTATTATTTTCAAAATAGGATTCTATTGTTTTAAAAATAGACTGTCTTATTTGAAGATCTTTTAAAAGGTTATCATCTAAGCGCCATTGGTAAGGAACTATTAGTTTTTGGGGCCAGTATAGCTGCATAGATAAGAGAGAGTGGTCTGACCAAGTGATGTTATGTATTTTGGCCTCTTTGGCCAAAACATAACTATTTTGGTCAATCCAAAAGTAATCAATGCGTGTATAAGATTTTTGGGGTGGGGAGTAATAAGTGTAATCTCTAATAGACGGATGGAGTGTCCTCCATACGTCTATTAATGACAAAGAGAGAAGATTTGACTTAACTGAGTTAATAATATGTTTAGAAATGTTACTTTTAAATTTAGAACAGTCCTCCCTGGGCTCCATTGGGATATTAAAATTGCCCCCCATAATTAAGGTACCTTTTTGTACATCTAGTATCCGATTATGTATTTTCTTAAAGAATAGTTTCTGTCCTCTATTTGGGGCGTAAATATTTACTAATGTGACTGGTTTATTGTACAGTAAACCCACCAAACAAATAAATCTCCCTTCTTCATCTTTGTCCATCTGTATAAGTTGGAATGGGGAGTCTCTGTGAAATAATATACAGACTCCGTTTTTCTTTAAATTATTGGAACTTTGATATATAATAGGATAATGGTTATTAGAAAAATTGGGTACTTTATTTCTATTAAAATGAGATTCTTGTACAAAAATGATGTCTCCCTTTTCTTTAAGAAAACTATGGAGAGCTTTATTCCGTTTCTGCGGGCTATTAAGCCCCTTAGCATTTTGAGATAATAAGCAAATCTTTCTTTTATCTAACTTCATTCTTTAAATGAATGTACTAATCCATGATGATGCATATATACCAAGAGGAATTGAAAAGGAGAGGAGAAGGGGCGCCGAGGGGGCAAGAGCAGAGCAGGAGGGAGGGGAAAAAAAAAAAAAAAGGGGGGAGGGAGGGGAAAGAGACATACACACAGCCATACACACTCCATTCATAACCTACCCAGAACCAAATATTGGGGAAAATTAAACCGACAGATGGATTTTCCCCTTTTGGCAAATATGCAACAATTATCTTTGTTAAAAATATTCTATGTCCCAAAGAAACCCCTTGTTAATTAGAGCCTCTTAATCCCACCCTTTCGTAAAAGATGGCCAACTTAGCGACTTCTTACTAAATTACTTATTATGGCTAATACCTATGGAGGAAAAAAAAAAAAAGGGGGATTTGGAGGGGGAAAAAGGAATATAAAGATTATTTATTAATGTTGTGCTGCCCCTAAATGACCCTTTTAAACATATCTCTGTGCAAAAATACAGATTCCTTAACCCATATAAATAAATCCTATTAACAGGATTTTGTGACAGAGCCTTAATAGCTCCCTATCCTTAAAAATTGTGAGAAAGAGAAGAAAAGGGAAGAAGAAAAAAAAAAAAAAAAAAAAGGGGGAGGGGGAGGGGGAAAAAGGAATATAAAGATTATTTATTAATGTTGTGCTGCCTCTAAATGACCCTTTTAAACATATCTCTGTGCAAAAATACAGATTCCTTAACCCATATAAATAAATCCTATTAACAGGATTTTGTGACAGAGCCTTAATAGCTCCGTATCCTTAAAAATTGTGAGAAAGAGAAGAAAAGGGAAGAGAAAAGAAAAAAAAAAAAAAAAAAAGGGGGTTCCCTTTTACCAAAAACATACCAATTCTATATCATGTATAATTAATTTCAATAATCAAAGCTTTGTGTCAGTGCACTAATACCTCTCCCCCTCCCCTCCTCCTAAGGGCGAAGGGCGAAGGGCGGAGGGCAGAGTTTGCAAAAAAAAAGACAAATCTGAAAATCTACATTAAACAACACAATTAACCTTGCACCTAGCAAGACTTCCCAATATTAAATTTGTGATTTACTAATATAACACCATTATATAAAAAGGGGGAAGAGAAAAAAAAAAAAAAAAAAAAGGGCAGGGGGGGAGTGCCTATTTAGGGAACACATACAAATTCTATATCTTGTGTGAATAATTTCTATAGAAATAACTTTGTGTCAGTGCTGTAATTCCTCACCCCTTCCCCTCATCCTAAGGACGAAGGAAGGGGGTGGGACTTTACAAAAAAAACCAAATTTAACAATATACATTGAACATCCTGATTAACCCTGTGTCTAATAAAACATCCCAATGATAAAATTGTGATAAGGAAAAAAAAAAAAAAAAAAAAAAAAAAAAAGGGGGGGGACCCCAAAAAAAAAAAAAAAAGATGGGACCCCCCCAAAAAAAAAAAGATGGGACCCCAAAAAATTTTTTATATCTCTATCACACATTAAGGTTTGAAGATGTCCCATCTCAGTTATTAGTAATTAACTCCTCTTGAGTGTTAGGCTTTTCCAGCTGCTTTCTCCTAACTGGGACTTTTATCCATTGTGGGCCCCTTAGTCTCTGTAATACACTTGAATTAGCTGGATTAATAATCTCCCCTCTCTCTTGATTGTTAAGTCTATCTGAAGCAGGAATACTAATTCCTAAGGTGTCACAGAAAGTTTTGATGTCTTGCAGTGTATTTAGGGTCGCCGACTTCCCGTCCACTGTAGCTCTTAAACCAAAGGGGAATCCCCATCTATAGGGAATTTTTAGATCATTAAGGTGCAAAGTAAGAAATCTAAGCTCTTTTCTTTTTTGCAGAGTCTTTGGGCTGATATCAGTAAAAATTTGAATATGATGACCTTCAAACAAAATCTTTTGCTGTTGTCTTGTCGCCTGTAGTATGGCCTCTTTGTCTTTAAAATGTGCAAATTTAATTATTACGTCTCTGGGAGGTTCGCCCTTATTATGTCTGGGCTTTAAAGCTCTGTGGCACCTTTCTAGAGTCTTATCAGTATAATTTTCAATCCCTGTTAGAGTAGTGAAGAATTTTAACAAGAATTTTTCAAGGTTTGCTGGGGGTATATCTTCTGATATCCCTCTAATCCTTAGGTTAGACCTCCTTTGCCTATTCTCCATGTCCTCTAGCTGATTTTGTAGGGATGTTATAACTTCACCTTGCTGGTGAATCTGAAGGGATATAGAGTCTATGTGGTTAACCCATACTTCTTTGTCTTCCTCCAATTGGGCTACTCTGCTCCCTATCTCCCCTATGTCTTTTTTAATTGCACCAAATTCGTTTTTAATGCATAATTTTACTTGATTGATTTCCTCCAGCAGAGTTTGAATATCTGCTTTTGTGGGTAGACTTTGTAAGTCAGCTTTCGTTAGGGGGAGTATAGTTGGTTCAGGGGACCTTATAGAGATATTAGGTGAGACCCGTTCTACTGAGTTATTTAATGAGGGAGGTTCAGTAGCTTTAAAAAAGGAGTCTACCTTTGACACATGAGCTGAATTTGATTTCCCATTTTTATCCAGCTTGGTGGCTCTTTTTGAGGTCATTCTGGGCTCTAGATAATGCCTATCTCCCGGGGATCTGAAAGTGTGATGGTCACTTTTACCTAAAGCTTAGAATGCTCTAGGCAATTTTAGATTATATCCCTCTGTACTGAGATATGACCCGCCCGGGGGGCTCCTAGCTCTCAATGTGTTAGCAGCTGTATTAGTTTTTTCCCCCTCAGGCTATGTAAGGGCTGTACCTCCTCTGTGTCCTTAATAGCCCCCCTTTATAGATCTTAGGTCCTGTAAGCCTGCAGCGATATAACAAGGCTTTCCCCACAAATAGACCTCTTTTTAGATTACGTTAAAGGTCTCAAAAAACTTCACCCCTTTATATGTCTCCCGTATTCCTCCTGCTACCTACTCTCCTTCGTAAGTAGCACGTAGCTTAGGCTTACTTAAGGGGCTATAAACTATTCGGTATGAATCCTGGTCTAGCCGTCCCAGGCTCCCTAAATGCTAGGGCGAAAGACCATATAGTAGATAGTGGTAAAGACAATGTTATTCCGCCTTCTCCCTTGAACTAACCGGCAGCAGCCGGCAACATAGACTGTACCTCTCTCTCTTCTCTGAGCGAGGCACTCTGTACTCCCCTCCTTCTCCTGCAGCAACAGTTCCGTGGAGGAGAGCTGGTTAATTTTCTGAGGGGGGGGGGTCTTGCTTATCCTCAGGTACAACTCCTTGTCTGCCACTCCGGTCTCAGCGCAACAAGCAGCGCCCAGGCAGCAATGTCCGCAAACTGAGGGTTCCCCTCCTGCTCCTGCCGTTCACCAACGGACCCGGTCCTCTCCTCCTGCGTTCCTCCGGACTGCTACAAAGACAGTATATCACCTGCTCTTGCCTTTCTCTGGGGTAGGAGCTGTATCCGGGTTGCCAGGAAAGACTCCGCTCACCAAATTACTCCCGCAAGCGGTAAAAAGGATCTTCCCGGTAGCGTAGGCTGTACCTTGCTCTTTCCACTGAAACAAACAGTCTCTGCTTCCCTCCTCCTTCTGCAGCGTTGAAGCCACGGAGGGTTGACGAATTACCTTACGCAGGTGTTAGCCCTGCCTGCCCCCAGGTGTGTTTCGTTATATCCAGGTACTGTTAAAGTCCTTTTTTTTTTTTTTTTTTTCTTTTTACCACTTGCAGGTAGTAGAGTTTATATGCTGGGGTTTCATTAATTTCTCATAGTCTGGAAAAGCTTTTATTTAGGACATAGAAAAGCTTAAAAATTTGCCAAATAGAGGACGGTTAAACAGGAGCTCTAAAGGTGTGCGGCCATTCTCGGTCTCGGCCGGCTCCTCCCAATTGCACATACACATATAAGCTTTTATTTCTCCCCTTAAGTATGCCTTAGAGGCTTCCCAAAAAAATTAAATTTTTTGGAAATATGATATATTAAGAGTACAGCAATCTTTCCATTTCTGTTTTAGCCATAAAATAAATCTAATATTTTTATGCATATACCGGGGGAAAATAAAAGAAAAATTTCCTTTTGGCTGATTCGCAAAGATTGAAATGACAGTGAGACAACCGCATGGTCAGATATTACTATCTCGCCTATTGTGGTCTCCATTTTTTGCAATGCAAGGGGTTCCGCAACTAAAATAAAATCTATTCTCGAGAATGTTCTATACTTTTTAGATTCACATGTAAATAAACGCTGATCTGGATTCTGAAGTCGCCACACGTCTACAATCTTTAGCTGATGACAAAATTTCTTCATGAAGTTAGCTTGCTTGTTATATACAGCTATATTCTTTTTAGAGAATCTGTCCAGCTCAGGGCAAAATGATAAATTAAAGTCACCACCTATCACTAGATTTTCTGATATAAACGGTAACAATTTACTCTTCAGCTTTTCCCAAAAAACTTTAGAAAAAACATTTGGCGCATATATATTACAAAAGACAAATTGTATTCCCTTTACTCGTAATTGCAATATGATAAATCTAGCCTCCAAATCTAATTCCACCTGTATTATTTGATACGTAAGGTTTTTGCTTAACAAAATTGCGACCCCCAATTTTCTATTTCTACACGGAGTGGCAATAATTTCCCCTATCCATCTAGATCTCAATTTAGAAATCTCAGTATCTTTTAAATAAGTTTCTTGTAGAAATACTACACTAGGTTCCTGGAGACCTAGTTTTTTAATTATTAACTTACGTTTCATTGGGTTAGTAATACCCCCCACGTTCCAAGAAAGAATCTTGAAGTTTCCTATTGAATCAAACATATTGCCCAAAAATAAAACATAAATTCCTTTCTCTTTTTTTTAAAAAATTGGTCCCTTGACCAGTTATAGACTAAAAACATCTCAATCCTCTCATTTTAAATCAATTTGTATTCTCTTATTTCTCACTATTCTGACTCTACTAACGTAGCCAAATACTGCCGCCTCCTCCATTCTATTCTTAAATCTGTACCTAAGGTGTATGGTAAGAGCGGGTTGGAGTGCAAAAAAAAAAAAAAAAAAAATTTTTTAAAAGACAAACATTCTACTGAACAAATCACAATCATACTAATATATACAAAGATAAATCCTATACTATAGGGGTTACGTTCTCACTTAATTATCATCTAGAATCAATATATTCTCTTGCTTTAGAAGGTTCAGAAAACACAAGCTTATTGCCATTATCTTCCACTATTATCTTTGCAGGGTACATCAGGCGTGCCTTAATACCTTTATTTATCATGGTGGTGCATATGGGCGACATAGCTTTCCTTCTTTGGACAGTCTCACTGGAAAAATCTTGAAATAACATAACTTTTTTATCATTAATAGTAAAAGTATCAAATTTCCTATATAGTCTCAGAATCTCCATTTTGTCCTGAAATTTAAGTATTTTGAATATACATGTCCTATTTCTAGCTATGCCATTTTCTGAAGCTTTTTTTGGTCCTATCCTATGTGCCCTTTCGATAGAAAGAGGTAGGGCTTGGGGGGGGGAACCCTAATGCTTGAGGTAATGTTAGGGAAGTAAATTCCATTAAGTTATCGTAATCTGGGGTTTCAGGAATACCTATGATTCTAATATTATTGCGTCTGGAGCGGTCCTCTGGTTCCTCCAGACGGGCTTCCATATTTTGAATTATAACCTGTTGTTTAGTAAGTATAATTTCTTGTTTATTAACCATATCCTCTAAGGTGGATATCCTTTCTTCTGCTTCCGCCATCTTGATGGCAAATTGTTTAACTTCCTGATTAAGAGTACTAAGTTCACTAGCTATACCATTTAACTCCTTTTTAATTATATCAAATTGTGGTGAAAAAAGATTACTAATTTGTGACAGAAGTATCTGATTATCACTAGGTAAAGACATACTTTCACAGGAGTCAATACTTATATCAGCCCCCTTATTGTTTTTTTTCCCCCTAGATTTGGCAGGCATTTTAGACGAGTGTTGTGTAAGATATCTTTCCATAGAAAGAAACCACAGAAATAACAACAACAAAAAAGTGAAACTATTTCCAGTGTGTGACGGAAAACAAGAGAAAAGCTAAATACCATGTGGCTTTAAACAGAATGATCTATCCTGATCAATAGTGTTAACATGTGAGAAGAAAACAAAAAAAGAAAAAAAGAAAAAATAGAGTGACTAAATACTCAGTTAAAGTGAGTGTGTAAAAAAAAGATGTGTAGTAAGTGTAGAGGTGTAGACTAATTGGTTACCTGATCAAAATATAAGCAAAATTCACTTAAGTGTGCTTAATTAATAAATCCCCTTATTTGGAGGGGTTTATGTGAAAAGACTCAGTGAAATGTCTAACTCAGACCTATGTAGTGTTAGGAGGGCCTGCAATAATAACGATCCTGTGGGGTTAATCAGCTTAGAAAAGTGAATTTACAGTGAGGTATCACAGTAGTTAAAAACAAGCCATAAACAACAGTGTTATTTTAATATACAAACTAATGGATAGTCAATTATCCTTCATCTATTTGATAATATCACCTCCCTAAAGAAGTAACAAACACTTGGAAAAGAGAACCAGCACAATGTTGCAAAAATACTGGTACTGAAGCATATTCAAAAAGTAACTACATACTCTAACTTGTAGATACCCTTCTTTTGTATACCATTTTGGTAAAGACTCAGAGATTAAAAAAAAAAAAAAAAGAAGACAACATATGGAAAAAAGGGACAGTATAAATTGCAAACAATGTAGATTACCAATGTCTCTTAATCCAACCTATAAATACTCTTCTTTTATATACCATTTCGGTAAAGACTCAAAGATAGAAAAAATACAAAAAAAAATAACATATAAAAAAAAAAGAAGAAACAATATAACTTGCAAGCAGTATGGATTACAAATGTCTCTTTAAGTAGAGAAAAGTGTTTTTCTTTTACTTCTCCTTTCTCTTTCCTGTCCCCTTCCCAGGAGGGGGGGTCAAAAAAAAAAAAATATGTAGCGAGTCCCTGTGGGAGAGTTACTTTTATCTTTCCTTTAAATATGTACAAAAAAAAACTGGGGCCTTTTTAATCCTTTGGTATTCTCTATCCTCTTATCCTTGCGTGTAAGGGACACATCAGAGTGGGCTTATTAGCTGTACCAGAAGCTGTCTCACAAAAAGTTCCAAGTGATAAGGTCCCACAAAATAAAATTAAATATACCAGTGCAGTGAGGGGAGCATCTATGCCGGGTAGTGTTATGTTCTTTGCATACAATACAATACCTCCACCTGGATTCAATGCAGCATCTGTTGTAGCCAAAACCTCCAATGGTTTACCAGTTTCTGCAGGTTTAGAAATTCTGGAATGCTGTGGCACCTGCTGGATGGCGTTTAATACAGGACCGGAGTGTACCCAGGAGCCAGGTAGCCAGGAAGGAGCAGCAATCACGGACCTTCCCGGTCTGCCAGCTGCCTCTCTCCACTCGATGCCACCAGCCTGTTTCGCCCTGCCAGGAGGGCACAGGTCTCCTTCCGTTGTGCGTGTCGCTGCGATCTCCAGGAAGTAAGTATAGGTGGAGGGGGATATCTCTGTAGCGCTCCCGGCTTGTTAAAGGCGATCCCCAAAGCTGTTAACCGGTGCACGGGTAATAGCGCATCCGCTTGTGGGCTTCGGCTGAGGCCTGTGGTAGAGTCCACAGGGTAGTGCCTAGGAAGCTGTCGAGGTACAGCCAAAAGGCGGTCTCATTCAGGGGCAATGGTCTTTCTGCGGCCCTCAGTGAACGCTGAAGAGGAGCAGCGTGTAGTGAGAGCTCCACTTCCGCCGGAAGCCCAAGGGCTTTGAATTTTTAATAACCTGCCGTATTTCGGAAATGGTAAAAGGGAATCACGCTGTTCTGTAGAGAGTACAGGAAGATTTAAGGACTTTAGGTATGTGCGTACTCCATCCGGGGATGTCAATTGAGGCTTTTCGGAACTGTTTATATTATAAAGGTTTGAGTAATATTTAGCAAATTCTTCGCCAATTTGAGATGGGATTTTAAGAAGGGAATGAGCAGTACGTATACTATGAATGCGTAAGGCGCTAGTTCTGCTTCTGAGTTTGTTAGCCAGAAGGGTGTCCGCTTTATTACTTTTGTAATAAAAGATTAATTTGAGTTCTTTTAAGTTCAATATGGGAGATGTGATTCTTAATATTGACAATGGATGTGGGCCTGCAATAGAGTTAACCCCGCTTGCTTTCTGATGCTCGCCTGCTTACTAATTATGAACCCCCTAAAGGTCGCTTTTGCGGCGCCCCACAGGGAGTCATCTCTAACTAGTGCATTGTCGTTAGTTTGGATGAAGTGTTTAAGTTCTGTACGTAGTTCCTCTCGGAACGGGATATCGCTTAAGAGGTGAAAGGGCATTCGCCAAGGAGCTCTAGTGAGTGGAGTGTTTGTCGATTGAATGTCAGCTAGGACATGATCATGATCAGACCAAGCACAGAGTGAGATATTGGCCTGCGAGATTAGATCTAGTGCATCTGTTGTGGAGAAAATGTAGTCTAGTCTAGCATATTGCTTATGTGGTTGTGAATAGTGCGTGAAGTCTTTATCTTTAGGGTGGGTAGCTCTCCATATATCATAATATCCTGAGCAGGACATTAGATTGCGGAACTGATTGGCTAGGAGTTCAGCAGCTGAGTGCGTCTTGTTTGTGTCCACAGATTTTCTATCGACCCTAGGATCCCAAACCATATAAAAGTCCCCAGACACAATGACTCTACCCTGCTTAACCTGGTCTATTGTATGAAGAATATGTTTCAAATATTTAGGTTGATGGGTGTTTGGGAGGTAGACAGAGGCTAGTGTATAAACTACGTGGTTTAGTTTACAGAGCAGGATTACGTGGATCCTTAATGGTCTGATTAGGCTCAAAGGCTAGGTGCTTGTGGAGCAAGATGGCTGTCCCTCAAGTTTTTTTACAGAAAGGGGCATGTTCTATGTGAGTGTACGATTTAGAGGAGAACCTAAGGGGTTCATTTGCTTGCCAGTGCGTTTCCTGCAGGAATACAATGTCAGGATTATGGTGCTTCAGTGATCTCAGTAGAAGGCTGCGCTTATGAGGGGAGTTGAGTCCCCTTACATTATGAGTAAAAAGTCTTAGGGTGGACCGGGTCATATATGAAGATGCAGAGGTAACCTGTATGGGGTACTAAGGTATCGTAGTGTGGGGTAAGGAGCGGAGGGGGAATAGGGAAGAGGAAGGGGAAGGATAAGAGAGACACTGGGAAGTGCCTAGAGTGCAGTGGAAATAGTCCACCTCAAAAGACCCGAGAGTGGGCTACTAAGTGGGGGGGGGGGGAGAACCTAGTGCTCAAGAGCAAATGAAGTAGGGCCAGAACGCCAGCCCCGCTCTAAAATATAGAACTACACGTCAATAAGTAAAAAACAAGAAATTCAAAGTTAAACAGTGGAAAACAGTGCAAAAAAACATGAACAGTGTTGCTATTCCAAATACATATCAGGGACAGCCTTGCCAGTCGGCCAGACATATTTGCCTGGTTATCCAGGCCAATTAAAGAGGTTGAAGCAAGGGCCCAGGAGGCCCAATAACTTAGATCAGAAAATTAGGCAGTGGACCCAAAATGACCAGCAGGGTCTCGTGATTGCTGTAACTTTGGGCGCTTCAGTCTCAGATCCTTTGCAGACCATTCTGGGGCTGAGGCTCGTAATTTAGGGTGTGAAGGAGCCTGTGTGGCTGGAGGTTCCTGAAGGAGACCCCAGGCTGTAAGGAGTGATATACCCTGAGGGACAGAGGAGGCCACAACTGTTTGGTTATCTTTGGAAATAAAAAGTCTAGTGGGATAGCCCCATCTGTACCTGATGTTGGTTTTACGTAATGCAGAAGTGACAAGTTGGAATTGTCGTCTTTGTTGGAGGGTGTGGGCGGAAAGGTCAGGGAGAAGCTGAACTTCCCCGAATCTATCGCTTAGAGTAGGCATTTGAAAGGCGGCTTGCATCAGCCGATCCTTATACAGGAAGCTATGAAAGCACACTATAACGTCTCTTGGCTTATTCGGGGCCACCATCCAAGAACGGAGGGCTCTATGTGCTCGCTCTATCGTACCCGTCAGCCCTTCAGGAGAGCCCACTAGTTCATGGAAAAACAGAATTTATGTTTACCTGATAAATTACTTTCTCCAACGGTGTGTCCGGTCCACGGCGTCATCCTTACTTGTGGGATATTCTCTTCCCCAACAGGAAATGGCAAAGAGCCCAGCAAAGCTGGTCACATGATCCCTCCCAGGCTCCGCCTACCCCAGTCATTCGACCGACGTTAAGGAGGAATATTTGCATAGGAGAAACCATATGGTACCGTGGTGACTGTAGTTAAAGAAAATAAATTATCAGACCTGATTAAAAAAACCAGGGCGGGCCGTGGACCGGACACACCGTTGGAGAAAGTAATTTATCAGGTAAACATAAATTCTGTTTTCTCCAACATAGGTGTGTCCGGTCCACGGCGTCATCCTTACTTGTGGGAACCAATACCAAAGCTTTAGGACATGGATGAAGGGAGGGAGCAAATCAGGTTACCTAAATGGAAGGCACCACGGCTTGCAAAACCTTTCTCCCAAAAATAGCCTCAGAAGAAGCAAAAGTATCAAACTTGTAAAATTTGGTAAAAGTGTGCAGTGAAGACCAAGTCGCTGCCCTACATATCTGATCAACAGAAGCCTCGTTCTTGAAGGCCCATGTGGAAGCCACAGCCCTAGTGGAATGAGCCGTGATTCTTTCGGGAGGCTGCCGTCCGGCAGTCTCGTAAGCCAATCTGATGATGCTTTTAATCCCAAAAAGAGAGAGAGGTAGAAGTTGCTTTTTGACCTCTCCTTTTACCGGAATAAACAACAAACAAGGAAGATGTTTGTCTAAAATCCTTTGTAGCATCTAAATAGAATTTTAGAGAAGGTACGATAATCTCCTGGTTAATGTTTTTGTTAGAAACAACTTTTGGAAGAAAACCAGGTTTAGTACGTAAAACCACCTTATCTGCATGGAACACCAGATAAGGAGGAGAACACTGCAGAGCAGATAATTCTGAAACTCTTCTAGCAGAAGAAATTGCAACTAAAAACAAAACTTTCCAAGATAATAACTTAATATCAACGGAATGTAAGGGTTCAAACGGAACCCCCTGAAGAACTGAAAGAACTAAGTTGAGACTCCAAGGAGGAGTCAAAGGTTTGTAAACAGGCTTAATTCTAACCAGAGCCTGAACAAAGGCTTGAACATCTGGCACAGCTGCCAGCTTTTTGTGAAGTAACACAGACAAGGCAGAAATCTGTCCCTTCAGGGAACTAGCAGATAATCCTTTTTCCAATCCTTCTTGAAGGAAGGATAGAATCTTAGGAATCTTAACCTTGTCCCAAGGGAATCCTTTAGATTCACACCAACAGATATATTTTTTCCAAATTTTGTGGTAAATCTTTCTAGTTACAGGCTTTCTGGCCTGAACAAGAGTATCGATAACAGAATCTGAGAACCCTCGCTTGGATAAGATCAAGCGTTCAATCTCCAAGCAGTCAGCTGGAGTGAAACCAGATTCGGATGTTCGAACGGACCCTGAACAAGAAGGTCTCGTCTCAAAGGTAGCTTCCAAGGTGGAGCCGATGACATATTCACCAGATCTGCATACCAAGTCCTGCGTGGCCACGCAGGAGCTATCAAGATCACCGACGCCCTCTCCTGATTGATCCTGGCTACCAGCCTGGGGATGAGAGGAAACGGCGGGAACACATAAGCTAGTTTGAAGGTCCAAGGTGCTACTAGTGCATCCACTAGAGCCGCCTTGGGATCCCTGGATCTGGACCCGTAGCAAGGAACTTTGAAGTTCTGACGAGAGGCCATCAGATCCATGTCTGGAATGCCCCACAGCTGAGTGACTTGGGCAAAGATTTCCGGATGGAGTTCCCACTCCCCCGGATGCAATGTCTGACGACTCAGAAAATCCGCTTCCCAATTTTCCACTCCTGGGATGTGGATAGCAGACAGGTGGCAGGAGTGAGACTTCGCCCATAGAATGATTTTGGTCACTTCTTCCATCGCTAGGGAACTCCTTGTTCCCCCCTGATGGTTGATGTACGCAACAGTTGTCATGTTGTCTGATTGAAACCGTATGAACTTGGCCCTCGCTAGCTGAGGCCAAGCCTTGAGAGCATTGAATATCGCTCTCAGTTCCAGAATATTTATCGGTAGAAGAGATTCTTCCCGAGACCAAAGACCCTGAGCTTTCAGGGATCCCCAGACCGCGCCCCAGCCCATCAGACTGGCGTCGGTCGTGACGATGACCCACTCCGGTCTGCGGAATGTCATCCCTTGTGACAGGTTGTCCAGGGACAGCCACCAACGGAGTGAGTCTCTGGTCCTCTGATTTACTTGTATCTTCGGAGACAAGTCTGTATAGTCCCCATTCCACTGACTGAGCATGCACAGTTGTAATGGTCTTAGATGAATGCGCGCAAAAGGAACTATGTCCATTGCCGCTACCATCAAACCGATCACTTCCATGCACTGCGCTATGGAAGGAAGAGGAACTGAATGAAGTATCCGACAAGAGTCTAGAAGTTTTGTTTTTCTGGCCTCTGTCAGAAAAATCCTCATTTCTAAGGAGTCTATTATTGTTCCCAAGAAGGGAACCCTTGTTGACGGAGATAGAGAACTCTTTTCCACGTTCACTTTCCATCCGTGAGATCTGAGAAAGGCCAGGACAATGTCCGTGTGAGCCTTTGCATGAGGAAGGGACGACGCTTGAATCAGAATGTCGTCCAAGTAAGGTACTACAGCAATGCCCCTTGGTCTTAGCACAGCTAGAAGGGACCCTAGTACCTTTGTGAAAATCCTTGGAGCAGTGGCTAATCCGAAAGGAAGCGCCACGAACTGGTAATGCTTGTCCAGGAATGCGAACCTTAGGAACCGATGATGTTCCTTGTGGATAGGAATATGTAGATACGCATCCTTTAAATCCACTGTGGTCATGAAACACTAAAAAACTCTAAGCCATCTCCGTGGAGATGTTGCCTGTACAACGGCAAAGAGAATGACTGGGGTAGGCGGAGCCTGGGAGGGATCATGTGACCAGCTTTGCTGGGCTCTTTGCCATTTCCTGTTGGGGAAGAGAATATCCCACAAGTAAGGATGACGCCGTGGACCGGACACACCTATGTTGGAGAAAGAGCCTGTAGATATTCCTGTAGGTCAGTGGGTGAGACAGATTCTGGAATGTCTCGAAACCTTATGTTGTTGCGTCTGGACCTGTCCTCTACATCTGCAAGTTTAAACTCCAGTTGTGAGATTTGTTCAGCAAGGTTCTGCACATTAAAAACATATGTGCGCTAGCTGTAAAAGAGGGAACCAGTGGCCATAACACATAAGAGGCAGCTCCTCCTTATTGCACCGTCCGGGGGGGGGGCAATTGTCCTGTTGCCCCCTCTGGATCCGCAACTTATATAGCGCTTTGCAGTCACTCACCTTGTCATAATAATAATAAACCATCTACCTTTGAGCCCTTAAAACTTTTTTTTTATAATTTTTAGAAGTTTTTATAGGAATGTAACTGTAATTTTCAAAGCATTTATGTTGTGTTTAAAAATGTTTTAACAAACTACTCTCTACACAAACTTTTCAGTCGCACTAACCTGATCAGTATAAAATGCACTTGTGCTCTAGTGATCGCGTTTAGTTTCAACTTGTAATACAAGCGCTCTATCCGTTGCGCGCAAAAAGATGATATTGCTGGAGCACAACAGTTAGAGCTCCACTTGAAAAATCTAGCCCTGTATCAATACAGATTCAGTTTTATTTAAAATATTAGCCCCCAGTACCTAAGGCGG